>NC_091120.1:129839487-130126987 GCF_040183065.1 Periplaneta americana
AATAAGTAGGGATGGAAGTTCGCACACCGAACCTATGAAGTTAACCACGTCACGTATCATACAAGTCGTGTTGTTTACATCAACTCAGGGTAGTACATGGACTTCCACAAAACACTGCTGTGCTTGAATCGAAACATTGCTCGGTATAATCAGATAATTAAAACAAATAGGGCATTAACACACATTTACGAAAGCGACTTACTTCATTCTCTTCTTTGTCGAAAATGGTGATACATTTTAAATAAAAATGAATGATTTACTCTAAGTGTCACTAATTTTGTTGCAAAGTACAACTGTGTACATTCGTAAACTGTCAAATATAAACCTGTTTCGATTGTCACTCAAACAAGAAAATGTTCTTTCGACATCACACGATGTTAATGGTGTGAATTTGAAATAGTTCTTATTTATTATAACCTTGTGTCTGTTCGCTATTTAGTTCATATTGGATTTCACAGAGTTTCGAAGATGCAGGATTTTTTTCAAGAATACTCTTCTGTTTTAGTTTAAACCCTTTATTCTTACCAACAACTGATGGTATGGAATTTAGAGTTATTTCATAACACAAGGATAAGTATTGTATACGCATGATTGTTGAGTCGGAAATTTTCTAAACGTATACTTTTCAACCAAGTGTTTATACCATGCGGATTGTCAAGTTTATGGAACAGAATATTCACACATATCAGTATCAGGCACAAGTTATAATAAAAAGTTGACTGAACCGAAGTCAAATCCCTAAACAGTTTCAGATGTTCGATGTGTGTTTCAGTCACAATGTGTTTGTATATCACGACGCTTATTAACTTTTATGTCTAACTTACACACTTTACATTTTCGTCCTTGACTAAAAAATAGCCATCTCCGAGGTCGTTTACAAGTTCAGACAGGTTTTATTGGTGGAATTTTATTTATTTACTTATTTATTTATTTATTTATTTAACCTGGTAGAGATAAGGTCATCAGGCCTTCTCTTCCCCTCTACCAGGGGATTACAACTACAATATTAAGAATAAAATTGCAATTATAATTACAATTAATATTGAATTTACAAATACAATAAAAATCAAAGTACTAAAAGATTAACAGACTAATAAAAGCTAGACAGTCCATTGTTTAAATTAAGAAGTGAGAAAAATTTTAATACATCTCTCACAGTACCTTTGCTAACTCACAACTGAACTTATGACGAAAGGTTTACTTTGTAAACAGAAAATAGCCTGCTGTATCGAAACAATCTACATAATCAAATGCAGTAAAGAAAATATATTTTTATTGGGTTATTTTACGACGCTGTATCAACATCTAGGTTATTTAGCGTCTGAATGAAATGAAGGTGATAATGCCGGTGAAATGAGACCAGGGTCCAGCACCGAAAGTTACCCAGCATTTGCTCGTGTTGGGTTGAGGGAGAACCCCGGAGAAAACCTCAACCAGGTAACTTGCCCCGATCGGGATTCGAACCCGGGCCACCTGATTTCGCGGCCAGACGCGCTGACCGTTAGTCCACAGGTGTGGACTAAATAATATAAAACTCGCACCCATTAAATTTCGAATGACCAAAGAACCTTTCACGCATACGAACCTGAAGGTACATCAATAAATTAAATAGCTAACGTCATCCTATATCCTGTGTTTCTTAAACCTATAGCCGCCTCTAGGCAAAGTTTTGGTGTACGAACTTCGTCCCCTAGCCATAAGTTACTGGTAGGGTTCTAAGGGAAGATTTTAAATTTCGATATAAAATATCAACAGAAATATAGAAACGGTAGAAGTCTAGCGTAAAGAATTTCATTGTAGTGCACGTATTATGTTTACTGACGAACATGATGAGTTTTCAGAATTTGTAAGAGGACATAATCGTGAACATTTTGAATATTTACTTAGACATTCCTGATCAAATAAGTTAAAATCAAGGCCATGGATAATATCTCTGCAAGATCTTCAATTTTGGTTCGAAGTGATATACTGTAGTTAATGTTTTCTGGTTAACGGACAAAAGACGATGTGTTTAATACACGAAAAGCAGTGGGTAGAGCTAGAAGAAGAGTCATTCTACGAAATAAAATCCATGCCGAACTCAGTTATATTACTATTGTAACAAATAATTCCTGTCGGTTCTTGTTGGTGAACGATTGCACTAATAAATAATGTTTGGCTGTGAAACTGCGCTGAGATGTTCGTTTTTTTACGCCAAAAAATATATTTTTAAAAATTGCGAAAGAAATGTGTTTTTCGATTCGATCTTCAAACTTATTTTGCATCGAAATGATACATTTCTGGACATGGGTTCCTAATCAAAACTTTATCTACTTAGTCCCCTCTACAACACCTAGACGTTTGTAATAGGAATTATGAAACGCCCTGTATAAGGTTACCCATAATAAATAGAAATTACACTTAGATGTTGATAAAGCGTCGTAAAATAACCTACTAAAAAAATATAAATTACTACGAAAACAAAGATGCATGTAATACTGTAATTACAATATAAAAGGTATAGGCCTCGCAAGTACGGATTACCGACGGAAGGAATGCGAATCAAACACTGAGATAAGGAAGAGCGGGCGAGAGGAAAGGTCACGAGATAACTTGAATGATATTCAAGAGTACAGTCGGAAGAGAAATGACATCGATAGAATCAGTCTTGGTTGTGATCGTTACATTACGACTTTATTTTGTTCCATTGCATGTGAATACGTGCCTTGTATCGCACGGTATTATTATTTCATTCGTAAACATATGTTGCGCGTTTAATTAGCTTGGAATTTTTCTCTTGCTACGTTCTTTATTTCCACAACGATGTCCTCATTTGTTCATCTCTTTGGAAGAGACAGTACTTCCATCGGCTCACATCTCTCCCCTCTCGGCGTGCCTACATACACACGTCAAAACAGACAGCAACGCCACCATTGCTTTTCGGTAATCGTTTCTTGCGCGAGCTATACCTTAATGGTCATAATATAAATCAGACTTTACACAAAATAACATGAAGTTTTATATCTTACACTGCGAAATCAGATGAAAGTACTTAAAATTTTGAATTCAGAAATATATGACGGGGATAGAAAGCGGTACATTGGAGATTCCAGAATATCTACAAGAAGCGCGGCAGACTCGTCCATTCGACGAAAGTTCGAAAACTGATGGTAGTGGAATAGAATAGAGCAGAGGAGATGTAATACGAAAACCCTCTTCATAAAACAAAGAAAACATAAAGAGATCTATTGTGAAAAGATTGAAACAAGTCAGACAGCGAGATTAAAGGGTAACAATCGAATTCTTACATCTTTACTATGAGATGATGGCATACGTTTACTATTGCACTCGCTAAATAAGAAATAATGTGAACTAGAGGTAAAGAGATACTTCTCGGGCGGGACATTAAGCATCTCTAAGCCAGCCAGCATCCTAATTCATTGCATGATTATAATCAGAGATAAAACTCTCCGGACAATTTGAACGTCTTTACTTGCACGAACTTAATGAACGACAAAACGTATGAGAATACTTCAGTATTCCGCACGTGAATGACACACTCCAGAAAAGAGTGTACAATAACAATTTACATATTCAAAAGAAAGTATTGATATTTTGTCTAGTTAATGAAAAAACACGAGACAGTCGTAGGAATTTTGTTTGCCTGTTGAGGACCTGCGCTCGGGCGTGGGTTCGATTCTCGCTTGGGCAGTTACCAGATTGAAATTTTTTAGAGATTTTTTTTTCAACTCTGCCTGAGAAGAATATGAATCCTCGGCTGCATCTCGCCAAATAAAATCTCGCTATCGCCAATACCATCGACCCTAACTAACCTAGTAGCTGACACAACATCGTTAAATAATCAACTAAATATATACGGGTGATTCACGAGAATTTACGATACTGTCCTTTACGAAGCTTATTTCCGAAGACATTCTGAGCAAAAATATGTCCTATGGGTCCCATTCTCAATATTTACAGAGTTACGTTTCGTTATTGGAACGCATTGCTGTGAACGCGAGATCTTGGTCAGCGTGCAGTCAGCAGCCAGCGTGAGCGCTACGGAAATCAAAGAGCAGTTACGTAGAGCGACTAGTGCCGTTCATAAGCGTGCGGCCAAGCGTACTCAAGCGGACGGCGACATTTTTTGAAATGTGTTGTAAACTCTTCAAGATTGTAAATTAGGATGCCAAACTGAACTGCAAATAATTAAGTCGGTGTAAGTGGTGTGATTTGTAATAATTGTTGTGATAAGTGCGTAAGAATAATGTAATTTTCTAGTTAAAAATAGAAAAAGATGTCTGTACGAAGCAACTAAGGAGTTCAGAGCACATTTTTAGCTTAATAATACTTGTCAATTAAAGAAATGATACTTCTAAATGGTTCATCCTGTATTTGTATTATTCTTTTACCTTCAAACTAAAGAAAAAACGTATTTTACAAACAACTTTAAATTAGTGTAACTCTGAAAATATTGAGAATAGGAACTGTTTATATGACATTTTTTGCTCAAAATAGCTTCAGAAATAAGCTCCGTAAAGGACGGTAAATCCTCGTGAATCACTCTGTGTGTGTGTGTGTGTGTGTGTGTGTGTGTGTGTGTGTGTATATATATATATATATATATATATATATATCATCTGCATACATATACAGGGTGCGGTATTTAAAACATGCTGAGTAGTACAGCCATTTGTAGTGATAGAAGACAAACCTTGAGACAAAAGTTGTTTGGCGTGAAGGAGGACATATTGTGGTATAGATATTTGTTTGATAGGGGTGCAGGTGTAGAGAAGATATGGAAGCCAATTTCATTATATTTGAACCCTGTAAAATTTATGTAGACTACTGGACTGTACCCGAGCACGAGCATTATGCTCATTTCGGGTATCTATTCATATGTATTCAATTCAAATGTAAATTGTAAATAAATTTGAAATTTGAATTTGAAATTATTTAAATGGATTGATATGATTAATTATTTAACCTTTAATAGTGAGATTGAAGACGCATACAACAACTGTGTTTTGATGACCATTGATGTTAGTTGAAGGTCAAAGATTAAGAAAAATTAATTTACTTCAATGAACCGATGAGCTATTGGTTTGCCCCATTCTACAGTTTGAACCGTACAAATGGAATGTAAACAAACACTCAACTCGTACTGCTTCCTTTATGTGTATGTGTGTATGAAGACACAAAATGGCCTGCACGTTCACCAGACTTAATACCAATGGACTTCTATTTCTGGAGAATGTTAAAAAAAGCATTATACCAAGAAATACCTACGAGCCCCGAAGATATGAAAGAACGTATAATACGAGCATGTTCGGCGATAAGCTCTGATGAAATTCAACATGCAATGTTTTCCGCTCAGAATCGCTTTGCATCATGTATCAATGCTCAAAGTCATTATTTTGAACACATTATGTAATTCTGAACATATGAAGTAAGTTACAGAAATGATTGACTTTTTCTTTAACAAACACATTGTTCATAATTAACCTTCAACTGTTTTCAATGGCCATTAAAACACAGTTTTTGTATACATCTTCAAACGCAGTATTAAGTGGTAAATAATAATGAGTCATATAAATCCATTTAAAATAATGAAGTTGGTTTCCGTATCTCCCCTACACCTGCACCTGTCAAACAAACATGTCTACCATATGTCCCTCTCCCCCGGTCGGCCTCGATAGCGTACTGTCCATTGCTCAGGAGAAGACGAGCGGAAAGAATGTGAACTTCTTGACTATCGCTGTTGATTATTATAAACATCGCTCAGATAAGCATCCCAGTAGCCAGGTTATTCCTCGTGCAGGAAACATGAGTAATAATGCGTACGGAAATTAAAGCTAAGTTGAACAGAAGGAGACCTAATGTTTCCGCTTACTGCAGTACAAATATTGGCCGTGTTGTCGTACGTTATCTGTTCACATCCCTTCCTCCTCAGTCCGCTCTCGTCTTCTCCTGAGTCACCGACAGTACTTGGTATAGCGCTGGCCTTCTATGCTCGGGGTTGCGGGTTTCATCCCGGTCCAGGTCGATGGCATTTAAGCGTGTTCAAATACGACAGGCTCATGTCAGTAGATTTACTGGCATGTAAAAGAACTGCTGCGGGACAGAATTCCGGCACACCAGCGACGCTGACATAACCTCTGCAGTTGCGAGCGTAATTAAATAAACCATAATTATTATTATCCTCCTTCATGCCAAATAACTTTTGTCTAAAGATTTGTTTCTATCACTATAAATGGCCGTGCTATTCAGATGACCTCTTTTAAATGCCTCACCCGGTAGTAGGCCTATACAGAGTGTAAGGGGTATAAGTGCCGTCCTTTTTCACAGTCGTCGGGGACGGTGTGCAGAATCAAAAAATATCCATACAACATAGGGTCAAAACTTGGTACTTTCCCCCCCCCAAAAAAAATATATATTTTTTTGTTTTATTTGCGTTATACTGTTTATATAGTTAGTAAAATTACGAAAACAATTATTACATCAGTAAGTATATCTTACAAAGAGTTAATATTAGATTAAATAAATATTTGTGTGTTCTATTACGTTTCCGTGAAATTAAATAAAAATGCATGCTTCAATTTGTTAATATTCTGGCGTGAGTGACGTGGAAACATGTTGAGCAGGCAGTACTCAGCACAGACGCAAGTACGAGTCAGCTGAGTTCTAGCTCCCTGCAGCCTTGGCGAAAATGTGATCGTACGCCGAGCCACTGTGTAACCTGCAACATGCATAGCACATATTATGGAGGGAGACGGACACCCGAAGGGGAAGTGAAGCAAGTGTCTAACTTATTAAAGGATTTTCATTTTCCTTACGCCAAGCACTTAAATATAATTTTCTACACTACAAGGTTTTAAACTAATGTTTAGTACGTGTAACGAAGAAAGAAATGAACAAGAAAACATAGGACACATTATCACAACCTATAATTAACTGTCTTCAGAATGTCTCTGCGACAAAGTTTCAAAATCAGGAATTAAGTCACTTACTGCCAGTCGTAATTGATCACGAAGGTGTTTAGTCTGTCGGTCGTGATCTAAATTTGGATTTTACTCTTTTCATTGCTGTTTCACAAACGTAAGTTGTAGCGAACATGGCTTCAATAGAGCAAGCGAAAGAACGAAGCTTCGGATATTTATTTTTTTTGGCGAAGCTTTGAAAAGTTCAACATTTGTCATGTCCTTACATGTCTGTTGCCACTGCCATTGGCTCTGACGAATCTAAATTGTGACTCTCGGCACTCATTCGGAAAGAATTATACATCTCATCATCAGTCAATATGGTCAATTGTGTCGTATCTGTGACGTCAGTACTCTTGTCAATAGCAAGAGATAAATATACAAAACTACTGAGTTTCATGTCCATCTATCTCGCGACATCATTAGAAAGGAATTTAATTTTTGTGCCGATGGTTTTGATGAGAAAGATGTAAATTTTCAAAATTAGGAACCTCTTGTGGGCACTAAGCTTGAGCAATTTTAATCAAACAAATTTTTAGAAACGCTCCTTCCTAAAATGCCCTACAACTCTTCGCAATTTCCCAAGCTACCAAATAACTAGCATGGTTCCTTTTCTGTGCCATGTTTTTATATTACTAGTAGTCTGGGGTTCATATCTTTCTTTCTTTCAATTCCAGCATTCTATTTGGTCGGTCTAGACCTATTAACGAAATAAAAGTATGACTGTTTATTCATAAATAAAGACTGCTAATTATTCCGATGATGATGATAATAATAATAATAATAATAATAATACTTAACCTTTTAATGTTTCACGAGTGACATGTAGTATAATGCCGTTTTATGTTATACAATCGTTTTCCTCGTAATACTTGTGAACAAATCAGACATTTAATATTCTCACCATATTGCCAGCAAAAAAATGCGTCCTTCCATCACACTTTCTTTTTGTAGAGGTACATGGTTTCGAGAGAGACATTGCGACGATATGCCATTCGCAGGTCAGAGACAAATACAAATGGAACGGAGTTTGGCTTCAGTGAGTAAGAGGGTGGGGGTTGGAGGAGGTAGGAAGCAAGAGAAATGAATAGCTACCATTGCGAGCCACAATGTGCTCGCGAGTCACATTTTCTCCACTGCTGGTCTACTGCAAAGCGGATGACAGTTCAGTACAGAGTATTCGATAAACAACTTACAATAATTTCATTTAGAGTTTAGGAATATCATGTTAGCAATTTATGGAGAAAGTCGTCTTAATTCAAGTGAGGCAAGAAAGATGTATAGTCAACGTTCTTCTCAAAGAAGGTTACCTAAAAGGCGAAGTTTTGTAGCAGTTTCTCAATGATTTTTAGAAACCAGGAGTCTTTTACCCCATTTCGAAAATCACGCAACCAGAAATTTGTTTAAAAATAATACTGCTTTACGGAAGCAGGAGAGATAAAAATGTTGCATTAAAAAAAAGTTCGTGTGATTTTATGCAACCATTATTATTTATTTTTTAGATATAAAATAAAAAATGGAGCAATATTGTTACATAAAATGTTATTTACTATAATGTTCTATTAATGAGATTGAAAGTTTGTATTTGCTGCTCGTTTTATGTAAACAACAATATTATCATGGTCCGCTCCTGCATTAGAACAGAGCATCTGTACCGGTATGTACAGTTTCCCTGGAAAAGGATGAGACGATTGAATATTCCTAAGTCTCAGATGTAAGACACTGCGCATGATCGGAGACCAGAGCACCGATACACAAGATAACGAATATTGAGTTACTTAAATTCAGGCTATTTGGTTTGTTACTAGCATCGTTCCGAAATTCAATTAAAAAACTGCAAAAAATATGATAATATTACGTAAATAAAAGATAAATATATACATAAATCGTGTAGTTAAATCGACAATGGACCTTCATGACTAGATCGACACTCCGCACAGAAATGAAAGCTTTCATGTCGTTTCCATAGCTCAGACGGTAAGACTTCTGCGTGTTTTGTAGAAGAGTGCGAGTTCGATTCTTAGTCTACACAACAATTTTTTTTTGTCTAAATAACGTTGAAATAGCTAAGTCACGTTGAAATATAGTTTTACAAAGTCCTGAGATTAAGTGTTAATGATCGCAAACAAAACAAAATTACAAGTTATAATATAATAAACGTTAATCTAATGAATGCATTTATACACACACATATATGCAATGTAAATGCATATATATTAAAAACTAACAATTAAAATGAAATTAAAAATATATATAATAATAGACAAACTTTTACAAAGGTTTAGAGTCCTTAGGCTATGTCATTTGTTGAGTAATTATTACAATAATTTATTAATAGCTTTCCCGTATGTGTAAGAAATGCACTCGCAAAAAACAATTTTTGTTAAAAGTATGGCTTTAGATTATTTTATTCTCACCCCTGCAGTTAATTTTAACTATTTTATCTACGTGTTTGCATTCAATTTTATTCATGTTATTATTGAATGTATAAGCACTGTTGCAGTTATTGACTAATTACATATATTAATAATAATAATTATTAAATGCATCTGTTAAGTAACCAATTGCAGTATCTTTTGCAAAATCTTGAATGTTTAAGTTGTCAATAATATTTCTGTACTATATACTATAATACGTTAAAAGAATTTGCAATAGATTTGGGATCCTCTACTTTATAATCATTGGTTTTAATGAAAAAATATTTTCTTTCTTAGGATATCTACAAGTTTAAATTTAATAATATTACGAATAGGTTTAATTGTATTACCTGAATTTTGTACTTTTCTATTCAAATATATTCTATTTCCCTCTTTCATAATTTTTGATAAATTACACTGTACTCCTTGCAGTATTTAAGAACATGAAGATCATTACATTGCAACTCATTACATATAGATTCTTCTTTTTAATACATGAGATTTTGAAGTCCCTGCGTTATCTACATGTTTTAACTTTTGAATTTTTTCACAACATTGAGTGGAGAACATCCACTGAAGTGATTATGAAATTAAGTGAAAAATTCAATATATTTACTCTTAATATCAGTAGTACCAGGATCATATATGATTTTCCAAGATTCATTTTGTAGACATAAATGTAAATAATCACTAGATACAGCAATTACGATCCTTTCTTAGTTTTTAAATTAATATTTTGAAATTGTTCAGTGACATTGGAAACACATAGGATTTGTTTATCATGGTGAGACAAGCCATTGATTATAGGTTCTGTCGAATAGGAATTCAGTCTAATTCCGTGTACAAAACGTTTATCAATGGCTGTGTTACTTCAGCTTGTATGCTATGGGAAAATGACCCTACGAATAAGGTTTCCAGTTTCAAGGAGTGAATTTAATTTACTTTTACGGAAAAGTTCCGAGAGATAATCTATGTTTATGTCACTACAGATCACAAATTCCATATGAGATTTCTGAAGTCTTTTCTTTACAAATTCAATGTTGGCTATAAATATTAATAAATAATCTAAGAAATATGAATGATTGTAGTTATAAGTCTGATTTACATTATAAAAAGCAAGAAGTTACATTCCTCGGCAAGATTCGAACTTTCGATGTTTGGTTTTGTCGTCCAACGCACAACCACGGACCTATTCAATGCTTATGTTAATAACATACAATTTAGCTGTAGCAATGTGGTGTCATAACTTGGAGTTTGTTTATTTAATGTAATTAGATTTAATTTGATTAGTTTCGCAACAATTGGACTTCCTGTTATATCCTGTTATTTAGATATTTAATTTAGGGTTGATTTATTAACTCTTACTATGCAAGATGCCTCTTATTTCAATAATTCTATATCATGTTAAATAGTCATTGTCTACACTAAAGTATTATCGTCATCTCTCATTTCTCATCGTAATGGCGAACCGACGTGACATGAGACAGCGAGTTATAGCTCTAGTTGAGGCTGGATATGGGGCTAGATCTGCTGGCCGTTTGGTCGGTGCTCCTGGAAGTACAGCCGCGAGATGGGTTCATCGTTACCAAAATTTTGGAGAGGTCGAAAATCGCCCTATTCCTGGGCGTCCGCGGATTTCTTCATTGGAAGAGGATGCTCTCTTATTCGAGACAGTTCGACAGGACCCCTTTCTGACTGCTAACGAAATAAGAGCAGCATCTAACTTTCCCGGCTCTTCACAGACTGTGATCAGCAGGTTGAGGAACCGCGGTATTAGGAGCCGGAGGGCTGCGCAAATGGAAATATTGGGGGAAGCACAAGCTGTCGACCGTCTTGCCTTCGCTAGCAATCGAGTGGATTTCGATTGGAGAAATGTAATTTTCTCCGACGAAACAACCATCTCGAGTGATTACGAAGGTCCTGTCCGTGTCTATCGTGAGGATGGTCTCCGACATGATCAGCGCTATGTGCACCGACGTGAAAGATCGGGGCGCTTTAGCATATCGTGTTGGGGATGGATGTCTTACGATGGACCTGGCGTTATAGAACGCATCGATGGCCGGTTTAATGTGGGAACTTACGAGCACATTCTGGAAAATATATTCCTTCCCTCCGCCCGAGAACGTTTTCCCGAAGGAACATTGCTGTTCCAGCAGGATAACCATCCCGTGCACTATGCTGCAAGCATTCAAAGATGGTTTCAAAGGAGACCCGAGATCGAAATCATTAATTGGCCTCCGAAGTCACCTGATTTGAATGTCATCGAAAATTTATGGGCGGAATTGAAAAAGAGAAGGATAGCCACCTATGCCCACCGACGCCCTCGAAATCGAGACGAATTGTGGGATCAAGTTGTTGACACCTGGGAAGATCTCGCCGGGGATCAGAACTTATTCCACAATCTCGTGACATCCATGCCGGATCGACTTAGAGCTGTAATAGAAGCTGATGGCATGTGGACAAGATTTTAAGTTAACAGGTCTCTTTTTGTTTCTTATGATTTTTGTTTGAGGAAGAATACTTTTAACTTCCAAGTAAGATTTATTTTTTTTGACGAGGTTCAGCCTACTTGTAAGACCCAGAAATTGGGCATAAATTATTCCATATTTTTCGACAAATTAGACAGTCGAGGAACTCTGAACAAATTAATTACACCTCAATAAAAAAAAAGTTTTACCTGGGATCGAACACGAGACGTTTCGGTTATACAATGGAACCGGCACGCTACTATATGAGCTACCGAGACAAGACAGTGATAGCAGCAGTCCAGAATGTAGATCCCTTAGCAGGCATTTGCCATTCGGTATAGTGAAGCAATGATATTTTGGGACTCGAGCTATGTTGTGAAATCCTGGCCTTAAATGGCAGTGTTATTCGTGATCCTTATTCTGGTCCTTGTCCTTGTTGTGGTCCTTGTAACAATTCTTGTACTATCTGTCATGTTATGTATCCCTACGCCGATATCGAGTGAACCGCGCTGTAGAACTTTAACTTCCGACGACCAAGAATCGTCTCATTATTTTTCAGGGTAACTGTACGTACCCGCTTGAGCTGTACTGTGTACTTATAAGCCCACTCCTTCCTATCCAACGACGTTGCAAACCGTCTAATATTGTAAACTTTAATAATTAGTTAAATATTGCAATTAGAAAAAAAATTGTAAGGCCATTTTTTCTTCCTTCTGGCAAGAATAATCATCAGTTAAAATAATGGCACTTATACCCCTTACACCCTGTATATGTTCGCGAGGTAGTACCTCCTATGAATATAAATATGTTCCTTCGGCATCGTTTCCTTATGGACAGCACCACAACGCTGTCCATCCAGATGTAACCATTGGTGAAATCGAAATCACTTCTTAAATTGTATTTTGTGTAATATTTTCTCTCTGAAGCTCGTAAAGTGTAAAGGAATCCCTTATTTGCTCTATAAAGGCACTTAAGAGTGCAGGCTTTCTGAACCTCGGCACTAAAATGAGGCTTCAAGCACTTACCGGCTTTTACCCCAGGAGAGACCTTGTATTCAATGTGATAGGAGGCCGAGTCAACCTTGGGACCGTTCTGGAAATTTTAGCAGCGAAGAAATGCTGTTACCACCCGGGATTGAACCCAGGATCTTCCAGTCCGTAGTCAGATACTATGTCGTAAGATAACGGAAGTGTGTTTTACTTTACAGTAACGATTAGTGGAAGAAGATTGTAATATTTTTAGTATTTGATTTTTTTTTTCGTGAATTTGGAAAGTATGCTTCTTTCCACTTCTGTAACAAATGAACATCAATAATGTAGTAGCTGTAAAATAATTTTCAGGGAGTGACGCAAGGATTTAGAGAAATCTATCAGAGTGTTAATTATGGAATAATTATTAATAAATCAATAAATTTCAATTTAAAAATTATAAAAAAGCTGTTGGAGATAAACCGTACAATATAACACCAGTGTTCGGAAAAAAGTTCATTATTCAAGTACACAGGGTGTGACAGTAAAATGTTTTACTTTAAATGGTAGGGGAGACTGGAGATATGTGATACACTGGGATATATGATACATTATAAATTTTGGCCCGATCGTTGACGTTACTGTTCTGTGATTCGTATGTTCTAATAAATACTTCCTATTGATGGTTTATTGTCATTTATAGCAAGAGTGGAGTTGAGAATTTGATCTAGAGCTAGAATTGCAATCCTGACCGATCAAAGTAAATGTTACGTAAAATATTCATCATTTTTCAATAATATGGACAGGATTTATCGATAATCATTTAGCGGGATTGCAATCTACATACCTTTAAGTAATTATGTCTGGCAGCCATGATTTATTCGATAATATCAAATATGATAGTACTTTTTATTCGTGAGATTTATTTGATGCTGGCGAATAAGATTAATCAAACTTATTAGTAATCACGAATAAAAATATAAAGTCCACGAATGAAAAAGAACGTTTCAGCAATGATCTATATATTAACGTATTTATTTATTTATTTATTCATTTATACAGAGTGTTTCTGGGCTAATGTTACAAACTTTCAGGGATGATGGGGAAGGGCACATGTATCAATTTGAGATAAGAAACCCTAGTTCGGAAATGACCTAGTCGAATGTTACAAGCAAAAATAGTTGTGTGTAAATGGAACAACTTTATTCCTTTGTACACCTTATTTATGTGCATTTATCTGTACATCTTACACATACTATATTCATCTGACGTTGTTTACGTTATCTACCTATAGCAATCCGTTCAGTGCGCTGACTGAGAGGTGGAGACAGCAAACTACACTAAAGCAATGCAGATAGCGTAATGTATAATGGACATGATCGGTCCTGATATGCACGTCTGTAGACAGCAGTGTATGTGTACAAGTTGCAGTGTCCAGTCGATCAGTCCTAGTGAAATGGAGGAGTACACGAGAGCGGAATATGCAGACCTGATTTTCGAATACGGATGAGACAATGGGAACAGTAGACAAGCTCACAGATTGTATCGGGCTAAGTACCTGCGTAGGAGACATCCGGCCCATGCCATCTTTCCACGACTGTTAAAAAGGTTAAGGGAAGGAGGGCACGTTTCCACACAACTATTTTTGCTTATAAGTTTCGACTCAGTCATTTCCGGACATGGTTTCTTATCTCAAATTGATACATGTGCCCTTCCCTATCATCCCTTAAAGTTTGTAACACCAACCCGTAAATATCCTGTATATGTATTCATTTATTCATTCATTCAGTAATTATTTAATTATTTCATCTTTCTGTACTCACGTAATGGCGTATTGCATGCAGTCCAGTTCTTAATCCTCCATCACCCACAATACCAGGGATGCAAAATTTTGCTACAATAATTGTGACACACATCACAAGCCGGAACACGTGACTTATCTTTCCTTTCATATCCACACGTCATTGGCTATGGTAGGGGAAGAGGAATTATGTAATCATTGTGCTTGCGGACGTCACAGATACGTAATTCAAGGCCGGGGGATTGTGGACGGGGATGGGTGGATGAGTGGATGGATTGATGGATGGATGGATGGATGGATGGACGAGTGAGCGGATAGATGGGCGGATGGATAGATGGCCGTGGGGCAGATGAGCAGGTGGGAGGATGGACGGGGCGGATGGGGCCGACAGGCGTAACGGAGCCCACAGAGCGGACGGACAAACGAACGGGTGGATTGATGGACTGACAAGGCGGACGAACGGGAGGTTGGGTAAATGAATGGATGGACGGACGGGCGGGTTTGTCGTTATTAGAATTCTGTTAACCAGACATATCCCATGTGTACTTAGCTCCGTGTGTAGAAGTTATGCGTTAAATTCGTGTCTTTCCAGTGCCTACGATATTATCATAGATCGTAAACCTACTATGTTTATAGATGTATTGTTTCTATGTAAAACTTCAAAACCTAGAAACATTTTACTTAAGTGTCAAAATTTTGACTCAGAAATAGCTCTCTTCACTCTGGGTCAAAATACGAGTATTTAAAACTCAAGTACCAAAGACTACAGGGCCATTTTGACTCCATCTGAAGTCTAGTGGACAAAGTGCAAGAAATCCGTTACTACTCATATTTGATTACAGTGGGAGATAAAATAAAAACGTCGACCACACTTCCTGACTTTCACGTATGACAGTGCAACTAAAGTCTGAGTCAGTTTCTCAGAAGCTTTCATCGCAAATTATCTCGAATTTGATGATAATCATAGTAAGTTAATTCTTGAATATAACATTTTTTCAACTAATTTATGGCCCGACGTTAAAGCGAGCACTATGGCAAAATGCTGCAACAAAAGCTGCATCAGGTTTCAGGTGGAAGCACAAGATGTGCCGTCTGAAATTCTAGGTTGTAAAAGTTGTTCTCATTCAGACACTCACATACGTGGAGTCCGTTTATTTCGAACATTCTGAGAGGGTATCCAGCTAGACTACATGCTGCCCCACAATTAACTACACTTTCTACGAGATGTTACAAATATTCTGCAATGCAACTGTTTTACGTTTAATTTAGTGGGGACTGAACTCAACTACGAGTAGATTCCAATTTATGGTAGGGGATATAAATTTACCTACTTCCCATTGTGACTTGGTGCGTGTCCTTCGTGTTGTATTTTTCCGTGTTGCCTCTTAAGATGGTGTTGCGTCACTGTAACCATATGTTGGGAAATTCTCTACTTGTGATAGGCAAGACAGGATACCATAAAATATTTTTTCACCATGCAGGATTGATTGATTTCACGAGGACTGAATCCGAGATGGATCTTTGCTAGGCCCATTCTACGCCCTAGGCTATATGCGATGATTGTGGAAGTCCGAGGGATGGTCCGAGTAGCATTCGTGGTGTCTCTTATGCACGTCTATGAGCCGTCTAGAATTCACCATCACTGCCAACTACCATTCTTTGCACAACTCACGAAGAATACCCACCATGGCGGACGATTTATTCTAGGTCATGCAAACAATGATGGTAGCCTATGTTTCGAATCGGAGATGACAATTAAAAGAAACGAACAATGAAGAATAATTTTGGACTGACGCGACGATTAGAAGCTAGATTAGTATCGGAAACCCGTGCTATCCCCAGACATTACCCCAGCCTATTTGTACTATTACAGATTGTAATACAGTTGTGCTGTCATACGTGAAAATCAGAAGTGTGGTCGACATTTTCATTTTATCTCCCACTGTTAACCCAATTACAAGTAGTAGATTTCTTGCACTTCACCCACTAGTCTTGATGGAGTCAAATTTGTAGTCCGCGATATATGCAACGGAGGGAGGAAGTAACTGACCAACCTACCGCATTATCTTCCGGTTTAGTTGCCTCATGGCTGATGCCTTATTAGGTTCGTTCCAACAAGCGGTTCATGGATCAATAAAATTCATGTACGGTTCCTGTACCATCTTAAGCGCATGCGCTAATTGAGCATCTGGTATGGCAGGGCCGGGAATAAGAGCGGCTCAGTCTGGTGGCCAGAGCTGCTCTCGCTCCGAAAGGCACTTCAATTCCAAGCCAGAGCAGAACGCTCACGTAGTGGCGGACTCGCATTACAGCTACCTTCCCTGCAGTAAAATAACAAGAGCCACGGTTGTTCTAGTCATTCAGTCTCTCAGTACATAATACTTTATAAGGATATTACATCAATCCATTGTACATTACAGAATTTATAACACTCTTATTAATTTAATGAAATAAACTTCGCTCTATGCACACACACAAATCATTAGGCTTATTTACATAAGCCATACGCACAAACTGCAACCTCCTCACCACGGTTCTACGAGACAGGCATATGGCTTCCAGTTCCCCTACTTGCTGTGGACAGAGTTCATCTGCCAATATAATTAAACATCGCTTGATGAATTAACCTTCGTTGAATGTTTTCAATTCCTTTGCAATTTCGTGGCAAATTTTGTAGCTAATTCTCATAGCCGATTCACTAAGTGCATTATTGTCATCCTGTTAATATATAATATAATATATAATGCAATGCAATGCGATATATGATGATATGATATGATATATGATATGATACGATATGACCATAAATTAATACAACTTAAAGAAAATGTTTCTCAGTACATTATATTAGAGTATTTATTCGATATTTATATTGCATTATAAGTTATTATAGTACATTTAGTAAAAAATAATTTTAAATTATACAAATATTATGATATATCACAGTATAGTATGTTACAGTTCATGATATATTATATATCATAATACTTGTATAATTTAAAATGATATATTACTAAATATATAATAACTTATAATGCAATGTAAATATCAAATAGATACTCTAATATAATGTACCTGAGAAACATTTTATTTAAGTTGTATTAATTTATGGCGTTCATTACCAAATATTTGTCATATTCAGTAGCATGTTGTGAAGAATAATGTCGTTGGATATTCAACTTCTTAATCAGTTGGAGTATTTTATGCCAAATTAAACACTTTGCTAATCCACTACTCTCTACGAAAAAGAACTCCTCCTCCCATAATACATTAAAAGCATTGGGAATAGCGAGACGCTTTAGTGTATGAGCGGAAGCTCCGTCTTCATAGTTCGCCAGAGTCCACCACTGCACCGACACTGAATGACGTGCAGCATGCATACGTCACACCGCTCGCGAGACCCGTTCTTTAAAGCACACAGCGCTCATTTCTCAGAATCCGTAATGTACCCAGCCCTGTGGTGTGGGATTGAAACTGAACTGGACGCTGTTGGAACGCTTTCACGAATCGTTACGTTCTAAACCCAGAGGTGCTATAACTGTGATCATCTTTGCTAAGAACGGGATGCTTAATTATTATCGTTTCGCAGCTAATTCCTAATTGCAGAAAATAGAATTTCGATAGTTTTCTATATAAAAAGATGACAAAAAAAAAAATATGGAAGGCAAGAATTCCGCTAATTCAAAGTTGTGTACTCTAATCTAAAAATAGTCATTTTTTTAATTATTAATTTATGTACTTATTTATTATACCTCTAATCAAAGTTGCATATTGAAAATGTAATTAACTATTTCAATACCCAAATAATTTTCATTTTATTTCTTTTTGGAGAAAATTTAAACCACACATCTTGTTTTATTATTCGTCTGCACTGTCATTTTCCATCTTAATCTCACTAACGTGAATAGTCGATCATGTCTTTCTTCAATATCCAGGAGACGTTGGTGAGCCTATGCGCATGCGCGACTCGCTTACTCTTCAATACTGGCCTCAATCCGCTGACTACTTCTGACCGTTCCGGACTCATGTCAAGAGTTTGTTGGAACGGGCGACTGCAGTACACGTTTGCGGTTCAGGACTGGTTTTCAGTGTGTTGGAACTCTTTTCCTGCGCATGCTCACGATAGCTACGGACGGTTTCTGACTGTTGGAACGAACCTATTGGCGTCACTTATGAAACTCCAACCAGTCTTCGGACATTTGATTAAACAACAGATTATAGATGAAATGAGGGGGAAATGAAGAGTGTTGGTGAAATGAAAGAAGTAAAAGGAAGTACCCTCTGCAACTTCTGTTTTGCCCACCACAAATTCCATCCAGACCTGACTGGACATCGAACCCGTACCTCCTGGATGAAAGGCTTGCACTGTAGCCACAGACACGGCTTTGGAATGCACAATGTGGAAGACTAATATTACCTTGTAAAATGTTGTATAACGAAAAAAATTAAAGCAGTGCCAAAATCACAGAAAAAGAAAGCTTGACATAGACTATACGTACGTTACATCCAATTCAACCCGAATAAGAAATATCATTATTCATAAAATTACAGTTTTCGAGATTAGAATAAAAGCGTGAAACTTTGAATTCTTCCACAATAGATGCTCCATATATCCAATACTTAGCCGTCTTAGTGGTTTAGTTAGTAGAACGCTGCCTTACGATGACCGCGGAACCGAATTCATATCCCGACGATGGTGGAGTTGTATTTGTGTTGAACAAAGATTTCCTTGCATTTCTCTCATTTTTATAGTCAGTCCAAAATTACTCTTCATTATTGCCTTTCCTTGTCATCTCCGTCTCGAAAAATAGGCCACCACCATTGTTTGACTTCGAATGAACCGTTCGTCATTGTGGGTGTTGTTCGTGGCTTATCCAAAAATTGATAGCAGGCAGTGATGGTGGATTTTAGACAAATCATAGATGTGCATAAGAGACACCAGAGTTCAAGTTCTTGCTTGTAAAGATAATGTATAATAACTCTTGTGAATTGCCATACGTCATGTCCACTTATTTTGCTTGCATATTTAAATTTGCATACATGCTGACAACCCTTCAATTTTTTATCTGCTTTGGAGATGCATTTTTCACCTCAACGACTGAAGTAGGCCTCACCTTATTGATGTTTTCTACTTCGAATATTGCATTTCTATGACTGCGGACTAGACATTACTTTCTGTACCTTCTTTTTGGTGTATTTTCTTCATTATTTTTTAAATTAATAGTTATGTATGTATTTTTTGTTATTATTATAATATCAGTGTTGCTTGTATTGTACAGTAGTGGCAAAAAAAACCGGACCGACCCTTGTAGCTGATTTCAGATCCACTGCGCATGCCACACCGGCATTCACAAGATAGCGAGTGATCTATTGAAATTGTTGTAGTTTCGACTGCTGACATAGCCCATTTCGAAAGCCATTAGAAAATAAGCTGGTAAAATTCATGTTCTGGGAATAATAATTTAATGAAGCAGTAAAATATTGCTGCAATCGAAAAGTATTGGGAATAAATATGAATAAGGAACAAAAAAAGTTTCCTTCCCAGGCAGGATTCGATCCACGAAAGTCCTAGTTCCCAGTCTATCGTGCTCTGGAGTAAACAAGGCACTGAAGTCAACGACAAGCGTAGGTCTGGTTTTTTTTGCCGCTACTGTACACTGTGTCCCCGTAGAATCACTACCACAAAGAAATACAAGTAACTCTTCACTCAGTGAATTTAGAAATATATTCTCATCTTATCTTATGTAGAAACTCTCCAAGTTTGGTAACAATGAAAATTATGGCTTTAGCACGCATGCTCGGGGTATGACAACACACAGAGTTAAAATGGCGGAATTCAAGGTACAACAGAAAATGAAATGTTGTTATTGGTTAACCGAATTGAAGTTCCCAATTGCTGTGCAAAAGCGATTTAGGCAGGAATATGGTGCAAATGCTCCAGAGCGTCACACCATTGTGAAATGGTATAATCAGCTGTTGGAAACAGGCTCCGTGTTAAGGAAAAAGGGAAGCGGCAAAAATCAGTGTCCGCAGCTAGAGTTGAAGATGTTAAGCCTTGGTTTCTCTGAACCGACGCATGCGACGTGCGAGATGCGAGGCCGCCGCTGCGAACCATCTTCGCAATGACGCTGCGAGGCTTGTGGTTTCTCAGGCTGCGAGATCGCGTGGATCAGTTGCTGAGCGGATGGTGGATCTCGTCACCTGTTTGCTAATGATGAAAGAGGAAGATAATGATGAAGAGGAAATGATCCTGTATTCTTTTTGGTGAAGACAGTGATATCTTCAAGAATAGGAAAAGCGAGGGTGCTTACAATATTCTTGTAAACCGCCATCTGATTGATAGTGAAACAAAATTTAAGTTATTTTGGAGTCTCAAGGGATCTCTTCTATAGAATATTGTATTTAATTAACCCATTAAAGCCCAAATTATTTTTATTTAAAAACCTAGAACAATGTATCTATTTCAAAAATTTAATCCATAAGATGTCAAGAATATATTTTGTTTCTTCTGCTGTGCACCAAATAGTTGAATATCACCCTGTCTATAAATAGACCTCTGGGTACTTATGATATCTGCGTATTCATTTGCAATAAAGTAAATATAATTTTTGTATATTTAATGTATTATAACCAGAAATATTTACACCAATATAAGTAAATTTATTTATGACGGTTTTAGTAATTAATGCAACAATACAATGCTGCAGCAATAATGAAACACACTTATTTTAGTAATATCTGTCTTTACCAAGTGTGGTAAGGCTCAAAGCATCTTTGACAGAGCGTTACATCACACTTCTTGCGAAATGTTACTGGTCTCCATTTACACCATTCCATTCGGCAGTGTTTCTGAGAGGGTCGATTTGCCATGAAATGACCTCTATTATCAAACCTCATATCAAATTTCACTCCTCGAGGTGATGAAATAGGGCGCCTCATTCTCTTGCAATTCGAAAACATCTTGAGATATTGAACAGCCAAGTATCATCGGATTCTAAGTAGGTCCAGGGAGTCTCGTCCATGTATTTCTCTGTAGATAATCCAACCATTTACTATATCCATAATAAACTTTCTGACCACTCTTTCCCACGGATTGAAGTGGCATATTTGCCTGCTAACCAGTTATCATGCTCCAATCAACCCATGTACTTACTAGAGTTCTCTATGATCTGTGGTCCACACCTGTGGAGTAAAGGTTAGCGCGTCTGGCACGAAACCAGGTGGCTCAGATTCTATTCCCGGTCGGGGCAAGTTACCTGGTTAAGGTTTTTCCGGGGTTTTCCCTCAACCAAATATGAGGTGGATAACTGTCGGTGCTGGACCCCGGACTCATTTCACCGGCATTATCACCTTCATTCAGACGCTAAATAACCATAATATATTGATAAAGAGCCGTAAAATAAACTAACCTAAATCTTCCGGCTGCGAAACGAATCACGTGAAAGGGCGTTGTAATATTTTTTATTTAGCTTTAATATTACTGTATGATACCTCAGCACACGTCAGGGAGGTTTAAACTCGGTTGCTTGATGGGGACATCTGAAAACTTCGACCTAGTTTAAACCTTCCTGAGGTATGAGTGCCGGTTTTTTTTTTTTTACACATTTTCTACAGATTTACGCTTCCCTATGCTATTCTACTACTAGATTCACGGTTATTTGCATCCAGTAGACACTATCTCCCTACTCCATCATCATCGTCATTATCATCTCTATCCTCATTAATTATCTTGGATTAGGCCTTCTCGTCTGTTCCGCTTCAGACTGAACGCTGATTAAAAGCTGGTCTCTCCACAGCTTCCGACTTTTTGCCTGAAAATTTCGAGTATTTGAAAATATCCTCAGACTAGGGCATTAGTCCCTCAATGAGTGAGTTTCGTGGTGGGACTGTTACCTTAAAACCTCTAAACCTGTTTGCTTTTCTATCTAGTTATGATCCCATAGCCAGAGGATTCCGGTTTGTAAGGAACGGACCCACGCTCTCATTCTCTCCCGTTTTCTATAACACTGAACAATAAGAATTTTGCTTCGACTTAAAACAATGTGTTCCTTATGGTTTTGTATGCGCTGAATCTGAAAATGCATCTCTTTCCTTCGTATTACATAAGGGTTTTAAGAGATACTATGATTTCATTTTTCGATAAGCGCTCCCCCAGGAAACGTCTGGCGCGGGTTGGAGGTTGTAAACCAATACTAAAGCTAATGCATTTTATGAGTTTATAACTTATTTCCGGTTTCTTATGGTTGTTGGCATTTTATTTTATACTCGTAACAAACTAACAGATATTGGTCCCTTCTATTCAGTAGATTTCAGAACAGTTCAACGTGAAGTATACGCATTGAATAAACAAGGGTGTGGTTTTCAGTATTTAAAAGAAAAATTTACCAGTTTGAGTGAAGGTAAATTAAAAGAAGGCATTTTCATCGGTTCACAAATTCACAAAGCTATGGCTGACTGTTTGTTTGAGGAAAAACTTTCCATTACAGAAAAATGGCATGACGTGATTTCAAAGATGTATGCTGAAATTTCCTTGGAAATTCTATGGCAGACAACTACATAGAACTTGTTGTGGAAGCCATGTCACGTGCATATGAGAAAATGGGGTATAATATGTCTCTTAAAATACCCTTTTTACATTCTCATCTGAATTTCTTTTCTCCCAACCTTGGAGCGGTAAGCGAGGAGCAAGGGAAAAGAGTTCATCAAGAACTATCTGAAATGGAAAGACGATAGAAAGGAAGATCATCATCCAGGATGCTTGGAAACTATTGTTGGTTCGTTGTAAAAGAAAGTATCGGGTCTAGTTATAAACAAAAGTGATCCAGAAAATTCGTTTAATGTAAGTTCAAATTTCAAAATTTTTCTCATTATATGCATGAAATATTTTTATTGTTGTTCTGTTTTAAACTATATAACATCATGTTTGTATCCAGTAAACATTTTTCAAATATTATGAGGCGTTTTGAACTCCAAGTGTTTTGTCATTTTACCAGAAGCAGTGAAAAATTAAAAACAAGTTTTTCATTAAAAATTAAATTCATTTTCCGCGGAAAATGGTACGTGATGGGGCAATTTGGATTTTAAATTCAGATTTAGGGTACACATAATTATTAGTAATATGTACCTATTTTTGTTTCGGAGCAAGATAAAATATAAAAATTTGTTCAGTCTAACCACAAATTACACTGCCCCAGAGACCACGACGTGGACGTGAATGGAGGTTTTCCCTACTCAACATATCTAAATTATAATAATTTTATTTTCCCATGTACTTCATTATTTTCTTTATTTATCTGTTTATGTGCACTCTCATATTGATCTTCAACTTCTCACTCCCCTTTTTTCGCCTATGACGAAGATAAAACCATTCTACGAAACGTTGTGAATTCATTTACAATTAAGCAATGTAAAAATAATCCAATCTACATCTCTCCTATACAACCCACCATTGTTTCTTCCCTCTAGATGCAAAGCTATTTTCTGAAGCCTCGCAGTGCGCGCCTCGCACGAATTCGGCCGGACGAATCTGTCCGAGGTGACGCAGCGAGACCTCTCTGCGACCCTGCGCAGACCGCGCATCTCGCAGCTGTAGAAACCACTCACTATCTCTAGTGTAATCCAGATTTGTGCGATGCGGGCCTTGCACCTCGCACCTCGCATGCGTCGGTTCAGAAAAACCAACCCCGACCCTGCGTACCATTTTCGCAATGACGCTGAGAAGCGTGTGGTTTCTCATCCTGCGAGTTCGCTTGAATCAGTTGGTGAGCGCTTCTTATGTCCAATGGAATTTACCGTCTTGATACTTTTGAAAGAATAAGCCAAAATTATCCTGCATTATTAGTGGAGAAGACAGTGATATCTTCATTAGACTATTTGTCAACGCTATATGTATCTAATTCTAATATTTTTCTTGTGACGAAATTGGAATTATGTAAACTGAAGAACGAAGAGAAAGAAGAAAATATGAAGCAAGTTTTCAAGAGAAAGTCACTAAATTAGAATCCACACCTGAAAATAATAATGAGTACTGGACTCATTTTAAAAAGCTGTAAACCAGGGCTATCAAAGCGCCTGCACTGCGTGCTCTCAAGAACCTGCAAACCATTTCCTTAAGAGCGATGATTGCACTTTATCTTGCTGAAAAGTGAATCTTGTTGGATTTGTAATGCTTGTAGTATGAGCACGTAATACAGGCGATTTAACATCCCTGCTGTGAACAGATAACAGATTGGTTGGGTCACTGGCTGAGAAGAAGCTACCTACTGAAAGATGCACTGGAAGGAATTGTGAACGGGAAAAGAAGTTCGGAGCAGAAATAATTATCAGATGTTACACAATATAAAATATTTGAAACGTATGTGGAGACTAAGAAGAAGGCATAAAATATGAAAGATTGAATAATTCTAGATTTGCAGTGAAGGATCTGTCGTTGGGACGAACACTGTCAGTGAATTAATACGGTTTTACTGCTACATGCACAGTATTTGCGATCAGTAGACTGTCTTTTTCTACTCTATCTAGGCTATCTAATTTCAATTTTTTCTAGATACGTCAGTATTTTCTTCATATATCCGTTCTTGTGAACCCTCATGTTTGTTTTTCATCTCTTACGTATTTAAATTCCCCTCTTTGCAATCTATAGTTGGTTAGTCAAGTAGAACAGGTATTTGTAACGACTCCGACGAGTAGGCTACCTTTCTTACCTCTTATTTTCTCACCTGAATAGGGAGATAGAACCAATCATCGAAAAGTTGTGAATTCCTTTAAATTTAAGGAGTGAAAAAATGTGAATTTACAACTTTTCTTTACCACCCACCATTGTTTCTTCCCTCTAGAACCAAAGCTATTTGCTGAGGCCTGGCAGTGCGCGCTTCGCACAAATCCGGCCGCGCGATTCGGTCCGAGACGACGCTGTGAGGCCTCTCTGCGAACCTCCGCAGATTGCGCACTTCGCAGCCATAGAAACCACTCACTATCTCTCATGTAGTCCAGATTTGTGCGAGGCGGGCCTCGCACGTCGCATGCGTCGGTTCAGAAAAACCAAGGCTTTAGGCAAGCATTTCAGCGCAGCCCAAGGAAATCAATTCGACGGGTCAGATAAGAGCTGGGTATTCCGAAGTCGACTGTTCACAACATTATCCATAAAAGATTGCGACTTAGTGCGACTTAGAGCATACAAAATCCAACTTGTGCAAAAGCTGCAGCTTGTGCTTCCGTCGCACCTGTAATGCTGCGGAACACACGGAGGGAGATAGAATACCGTCTTGATATTGCCACCAGAGGCGCACATATGGAGATCTATTGAAACTTGGTGAGTTTTTCTAACATAAAATCTAAGTCCGGTTATTCTTTCACTATTAGTTTAGGAGATATTCAGGTTTCTTTGTGGTAGTAATTCTACGGGACACACTGTATATTTATATATTTTTCATGTTGTTTGTATTATGTTATATTTTTAATTAAAGAACGCAATTAAAACATTGGTTTAAGAAACATTTCCTTGGATATGAAGGTAGTTATTAAATTTATTATTGGCGAATAAAAAACAATGATATTTCAAGTAATGGGGATGTGTAAATGCTACGAACACGTGAAAAAAATGGCTAAATGGAAAACGAAGGAACTGAATATAAAAATCACTTTACGTATTGTTTGGCTGCCCTATATTCGCAAAACTTTCTTCATTCTGAAAACCTTTGTCCATCAAAATGCTATTGTTGGCATTATTACTCTTTGAAACAGTAGTTACCCTATTTGAAAAAAAAATTCTGGGATGTTGAAAATTTATTACTGAAGTGAAGTCTACTTTTCAAAGGCTGCCTCTGTCTTTTTCTTTCGCTTCATAAAAAAACACACTTCATTTTCAATTAACTTTGTAGTCAACTTCATTCTCTTTCCTTCTCATTTAGACCTCTATTATTGTCTTATTTCAAACAAATAACGGTAAGAAGACAATTTAATAATAAAGGAAACATTATTTCAAAAGAAATTCACAGTAAAATTATAAATTTTAAAATGCAGTCTTAATTTTCGTAATAACTTGTCAGACATCACAAATTCCGTTGTAGACCACATGATACGACTGAGGTTAGGTTCATTACACAAAATAATTAGTTTCTTGGAGTTGTTTCTTCATAATCTTCATTATCAGGTGAAGTAGGAGGAATGTAATAATCAGGCTAGTCATCATTGAACATACCGACAGAACTTTTATATCCCTCTTTCATTACTTATGCTGATAACTCTTAAATAATTCGTGGCGTTACTGCCCGTGAAGGGTCTAGACCGACCAGCCGGCTGCTGGCCTCACGCTCACATGCCGAAGCAGAGGTGGACGATCATCCAACCAGAATGGAGGTATTGTGTGTTTAGCACGATGATCCCCAGCCGTTATAACTGTTATTCGCAACGGATTTCGCTACCTATCGTAGCTCCCGAAGTGCATCACGATGCTGGGTGGGCACCGGTCCCATACACTGGCCGAAATTTCATGAGAAAATTTCTTCCCCCATGAGGAATCGAACCAGCGCGCATTCCGTAACGCGAGTCCTAGGCGGGATGCCTAAGACCGCGACGTCACGGCGCGGAACGCTGATAACTCTTACCTATAGAAAAAAAGTAACTGAATCGATGATTGCAAAAAGTACACGAGTCGCCAATTTTTAAATTTACAGGAGAAGCAATAAACTAATTTGTAATCATATTGCTGCTTCGAGGATAATCTGCTCACTCTATGTAATTACAAATAACCATTCTTATTAGATGAATTCATTGTAGTTAATGTATTTCACTAATGTAGAGTGGAATTTGAATTAATAAGTCTATGATTCATGTAGTTTTTAGCACTAATCAACTGAATTGAATATTTGTTTTTAACTAAACATTGCCTTTTAATGCATAGCATGCTAAGTTATTTGACATAGCATATATACTTAATGTAATTTGTTAATGCAATGATAAACTCGACATAACGAATACAAATCTCAAACATTAAGAAATATGTGTTTTTTCTTGTCCTTATTATCAGAAATCGGTGTTCAAACGTGATCAGTTCCTTCTCAGAATATTTCATCACCCTCCTCTTCTTCTTTACTGTCTTCCGACGGCCATTGTTTTAGGTCATCATACTCATGAGGGATGTATGAGACAAATTTTTTAATATCTTGAAATTTGGACTTCTTGATGGGTACCTTTCCTAATGGATTTGTATTCACGATAGGCATAGCAAAAATGGTATTGGGCTTATTCAACTTGAAAGTATGTGAAGATATACCGTCGATATAGCTTTGTATAACAACAGTATCTTTGTTCTCTGCTTCATATTTGAAGGTCATAAGCTCAGATGGTGCAAATGAAATTTTCGAATGTCTTGGAACTTCTTTTCCATATGATTCATTGGAACGACATCTCCGCTTATAATGAGCTGGCCACCAGGCTTTGAAGTGGAATATATCTTCAGCTGCCAGATGTTCAACTTATACTTATTTGCGTGTTCCTTCAATGATTGTTTTGTATTCTCCAGGAACGTAGATCCTATCATGATTCTTCAGCCTCTTCTTGATGACATCGAAATCTCTGTCAATAGGCAAGAATGAATGTCCACGTTCCGTTCTCTTTTCTTCCCTGAGTACTCTGGAACACTTTCCGAATCATCACTACTTGAAATTTTATACTGTGCTATTGAACACTGAAATGACAGACGTCTTTACAAGTGTCTGATTTTGAGTCGAATGACGTGAAATGAATGCAGTACTGGCAACGTGGTGGCTGGAAAACGTTTGTTATTAAATCGCTGCAAGTTCATAATACTAGTTGGGTGCAAAAACAGCACGAGTCATTGACTCGTGTGGTTTTTGCTCTCACTCACCTGTATTAGGGCTTAATATTCTAGCAAAGACTCATGCGCCTATGTCATAATCCTACTCGTAGAAGGTAGTTACACATACCATATGTGTAACTACCTTCTACGAGTAGGATTACGACATTAACTCAGTTTCGTAAAAATGTTGACTCATGTTGTTTTTGCAATCATCGATTCAATTACTTGAATTTGTATTCAATTATCAATAACCTGAACAAACAGTCATGTCACCAAGAAAATTACTAATAAAATATGGTATTTTGCTCAAATTAAATTCCTGGATTTTTGCGAGAGAATAGTAACAGCTTGGAGTTAGAACTTTGTCAAAATATATATTGTCAAAAGTTGAGAGGGGTGAGGGTGGATAATAATAATCATAATAACTTTCCTCTTCCCTCTCTTCAACACCTTTCTCAAAACTCTAGAATACCAGGATGTTACTCGCCAGATGGTATCTGGTGCATCGGGTTATTGGGATGTGCGCAGTGGAAGACTAACAGAATAAACAGTATGAATTTATGGCAACAAATATAATTAACAAATAATAAATAACAAGTACATGAACGAGTTGATGGAATGAACGTAGAAAGTATGAAGTTAAATGGAAACGAAAAATGATATAATAAATTAATCTAAATAAAGCCATAAGTAAAGTCCAGAACCTTCAACACTTTCAATAATATGTCCCAATACATCCCTAAATTCATAATTCAATCTAATAGGGGAGTTCAGAAACAACAGGTTGATGACCTATAAAATATTTCCCCGCTGGAACATTGTCACAACATCTCAAACAACATATAAACTTTAACCCTAATGTCCAGCGGTTTCCACAACCCTTATTAGATGCCCAATTAGACTTCAATAATTCCCACAAAAAGACAAACAACTGGCTCCAGATATTAACTCGTTGCATCACAGGGAAATTAACACAGAATAAACAGTCACACACCAGATCAATACACAAATAATTAATTAAAGCTTAATTCTTAAATACAGTATATAAATACCATAAATCTCTGTACTATTACAATGCAGAGACAGAGAAAAGAGTATATATGTATACCAATGATACCTTAGAATTCGCGTAGCCACGTAAATATACTAGGATCGCAATACACTCGGATTTATAAATCGAATAATCTAAAATGGCAATGCTCAATTTGTAAATGAAAGGTAGAACAAGCAGCAAGATATACGAATTCGGTGCAACCTTTTCCACGATATGATGATAACCATCAGTCACAATTCCGGCCGGGCTATCTCGGAAAATTTTGAAGACATCGTAAGTACACAATAACTCCGTATCTCAATACTCACGCAAATTAATTCCTCAAACCACTTCACTTCCTGAGACTTAATATGTACGAACGCGACATAACTAACCAAACTAAAATGCCGCAATATCTGATACATCAACCAAGATATTACCAC
This sequence comes from Periplaneta americana, assembly GCF_040183065.1. NCBI lineage: Eukaryota > Metazoa > Arthropoda > Insecta > Blattodea > Blattidae > Periplaneta > Periplaneta americana. Next base: position 129,869,396 of record NC_091120.1, read on the forward strand.
TCGCGGATATTCTCATTAACAATTTAACAAATGTACCGTGGTCAAATACAACAAATACCGAACCAGCTCGTACTGCAAAATTAGCTACGCCATAATACATAGAATACAACCTTAAACATGTCGACTGCATCCATAACCGAAAGTTGATTGTAGAACATAGAATCCCGAAGTCAATGTAAACTTGCTAAATACAACTAACCAGCCGACATACGGTTCCGAGTGAACTTAACTGATCCAATGTATCTCGAAACAACCTTCCACGTCGAGAGTGAACTCCAGAGTGAAATGCTCTGCTACTGAGGGTAAACAAGAAAACTCGGTTCTCTCCCCGGCATTTGTTTGAAACTACTAGCCGGCCAGTAGGAATTTTGGTAAGAAAATTAGGAGGAAGAGAGGGCTCTACAATAGGGCGATACAATAATGAAATGAACTCTGTCGGCGAGATGGTCTAGTAGATGATTGACTGATGCGTCGAGCTCGGCTCAAAGTTGTCACCAGATAGAACTCTGTTACATTGCTAGAGTTAGTTCATTTTTCAACAAATTGTGCTGAAATGTAATTATAAACTAGAAAGTATTTTGAAGAGTGATTTAATTAAAAGAAAAATACATGTTTAACAGTTTTGTTAGTTAGAACCTTGTCAAACCAGAACAACGAAATTACAACCAAGCGCTGTTATAGTTCAGTGGTAGCTTAATTATTGTACTGCAGGTGGAGAGGTTCCTTATTCAAGACTTGGTGTTCTAATTTTTTATTATCGAATTTATTCTTTAGTGTTTCATACAGTTATCTACAAAATAGCTTATTTGCGTACATTTCTTAATAAAAAAGTCATTTTTTAAAGTAGAACTGCAAATGTTTGAACCTCTTTATTGATTCGTTGCGACTGCTGCCGTCCGGTATCTGGAGGGGTACAATTGGCAATCGCCGCAAACTGTTTAATACCCCAGTGTTGAAAATGCTTTTCGCACTAGTGTTAAAAGTAATATTTGCACGCTATCTTATAATAGTCAATTTTTAACATGCTTGCCTAGCTTGCTTTTAGGAATGGTTTGTCTAAAAAGGTGTAAATTTAAATTAAACTTTTCTGATAGCTTTCTCCTTCAGATTTATTGCATAAAATCTGTCTCTAATGCAAGAAGATAATTTCCTGTATGGTTCAACATTTATAAATAAGCAATCTTTAGAGCAGGAATGTCAAATCGCCTGTATTACGTGACCATACTACAGGGACATCATTTTATTTTTACTTCAATTTTTAGTGTACCTGATTTTTTGAATGTACTTCACTCCCACCCCTTCTACTAATGAAGTTCAACCGTCCTCCACACAGATCCAAGACCGCATATACAGTCATAGTAGCCTTACGGTCACAGTAAACAGTACGTTTCAAAAATATGTTCACGTTTTCCAGTGACGAAAGAGCTTTCAATATTGAATCATTTTCGCACAGGTACTGTCGTACATTTGCCTACGTTGCATCCCGGTTTCCCCCACCCGCTTCTATTCGCCTCTCTGTAAATGCTAGTGGCTGGGGTGTGTTAGGTTTTTTCTGAGAACATTAATTTCTGTTAGGAATTGGACGTCTACCTAATATTATACAATTCTTTAAAATAACTTAAATAAAAGGGCCTCGTTAAGTAATTAACTGTCACGTGATTTCCCCCCTTTCTATGATCCTGCGACATAACCACTTGAACGGACAATAGATAGCATGTCTGAGTAATTTTATCTTTTCGGATCGAGCAGAAGTGAAGACTGAATTTACAGTACGTAAGGTACTCTTTTACAGAGTAGGTACAGAATTATTTCAACATGAGTTACTAGTACGAAGGAAGAAACTGGTAATTCGAATTACATACATTAGAACTGAAGCCTGTATCGAAATGAAAAATGTATTTCATTTATCCATATTATGATTATTTTTCAATTTAACTTCATTCCTTATAGTGTACGCTAATGTGCTGTAGACAGTATAATATACACTGCATAATGAATAAGTCCGCATGGACAGCTCACTTCGTGAGTAAAAATACTCATTGTTAATACTGTACTGTATTTTGGTTAAACAAAAACCTAATGAAAATTATCAAACTCAAAAGCGTGATATTTCCTAGTTTACGTAAATGGATGAACTACTTTTCTTCCCTCCTATACCTAGTAAAGTGATTTGTTTGTATATTACGCCAGTATCATCGAACTCCAGTCGTGGAAACGGTGTTTCCGGTTCTCAAGCTTGAGCCAGAGGTATAGCCAGGTTAATATTAGAAATATTAGTAAAAATAAAATGATGTCCCTGTACATGCAACACAAATCCAACAACGTTCACTTATCAGCAAGGTAAAGTACAATCATCGCTCTTAGGGAAATGTTGTTAGGGGTTCTTGTGAGCACGCAGTGAAGGCTTTTTGACATCCCTGCTGTAGACCAAGACAGTTCTTGTTTTCCCCCTGCAATAAAATGCTAATTTTTGCTATACGTTCCATTATAGTTTAGTATCACTGCAATATCTTCCTTATTTAAATTCCTATCTTTCTTCAGAATCTGTTCAAATTATTTTACTTCATAATTAATAGATATATCAATAAAATCTTGTATATTTATGCGTAATTAAATTGCTATTTTTGAATTTAAATAAACAGTCGTGTGTGCAGTTAAGAACTTTAGCTATTTGTCCTTAATCTGGTATTCAAGTTGCATTGCCTTCGTTAGGTTGGGCTGCAATAAACCTGTTTGTGCGCTCGTGCGGTTGCCAGCCCTCACTTGTTATTGGGTCTTGCTACGTTGACAGGGACCAACTCTTAGGAATTTAGTTTTATCACATCCAGACTTCCTGAGTGTTATTTTGTAGCTGATGTCAAAACAGTATAAAAGCAGAGTCAACAAATTACTTTCCAACTTCCCCCTCTCCTATTCCAACCCTTACACACCCGGAATGAATCTCCCTTGGATTTGTGTTATTTCTCAGAGGAAAAGGCCTGGCTATTTAAACTAAATGCTCTTCTACAAGTTTAAGCCCCTTAATGTGTGTAGCTACTGCTATTTTATTTCGTGTTGTGCTCCCTTTGCTTTCTATTTTGTGTGTCACGCGTAAGTTTAACGTGTGTGCACTAAAAAAGTGAAGGGTTTTCTGTAAGCAGCCATTTTGCCATCTGTAAAAAATGAAACAAAAGTTTGAGTGAAAGGGAAAGCAGAAAACAGTTTTTTTTTTACTAATGACGAGTTCTTAACTTCCATAATTCACCCATAAGACGCCAGTTGTGCAGAGCCATTTATCGACAGAGTCACGGAATTTGCGAACTTGCCTGGGATGGAACCCGAGTTAACAGATTGAAAAGTCCAGCGTTCTAGACACTAGACCACCATGGCGGCTTTAGAAGAAAATAATATTAAGATTAAAATATTACGCTTTGGATAACTCTTTGCTTAAATGAAGACTTTTCATGCCTTGGAATCTTGATTGGTCACAGCTTGCAGAATTTTTCACATCTTTTCCGTTTCATTCAAACCAAGAATTTCATTGCTTCGACTCTCTCGAGTTCAACTCATCTTTTCTGTCATTTCATACAACTTATGGTCGGTTTCTGGAATGTCAGATAGTTATTCGATAGCACTATTTGTTCGATAAGCATTTCTGAAAGTTGGATAGCAATTAACAACTACATAAACCTTCCCATAACCTATCTGAAGCTAAATGATTGATAACTCATTTTTTATTCGATAGACATTCAATTTGGCGACTGAACAGCTGATACCCGAGCTAGAAAATCATGTATTCAAATTGATGCTGCTCAAGGGAATGCAGCTTGGAGGACTGCAATTAATGCATGCTTTACTTAAGGAGTAAAATCACATATTTCATATTTATGTTGGACTGTGAAAATAATTATATGAAATGAATTATAATATGAGTAACATTGAAGAATAATGTAAGATAACAATAATTATTATATTCTTCTTTCAAGTTATTGTCTTAAAATAAGCTTTACATATTCGAACAAATCAATATACACCCCAAAACCTTGTGGAATCGTCGTAAATTTTCAAGATTTAACTTTTTAATTGTATTCTCATCCTTATATTGGTATAATAAGCTACATAAAGGGCTATAGCCGTAAAAAGTTCAATACCCTATTGCATAATCTATTACGCATTTCCTCATTTAATTTTTCTTCTAGTTATTTTCTTCCTCTGTATCAGTGTATTCTTTTATAGTTCATATATTTTTCTCAGCTCTCTTTATTCTTATATTTATTTTATCATACAATTTTATGATATCCTGTAAGTACATACAAACTTCAGCAGTATGAATAGACGACAAACTTCTCGTAATAAGAGTTTTTGAAATTGAAGAACAGAAAAATGCAAGTATTAAAAAATAATTCCATAACTAAATTCTTCATCTCGTCAAGAAATTGTGTAACTCTTGACTTGTTCCACATCTTAGAGCATAGTACATCGGCAAAACTTACTTTTCGAATAGCCTACATCAGCCGAACGCAACAAGCTCAGCATTCAAATGGAAGGTATGAAAGGGGATGAGTACGCTTCCCCTTCCACAGTATTCAATTTACAGTGCCAGACTGTGATCTTAGAAGTACAACGTTGATCACCGTGATTATTATTGATATGTTTTCATTTATTTTCTTGGCCACTTTTAAAAAATTTCGTAAAACAATGAATGGTAAAGTATAACAGAACAAAACCGGAACAGTAATTCAAAGATAAATGGTATTTGAGTAACTGATCAGTTAGGAGTAAAATTACATATGGCTAATTTTAACTATACAGTGAGATGCTCATCTGTAATACGGGTTCTTCTTTTTGATTTTGCAATATTCATTTTTGTAAAAAAAAAAAATTGTTCACATATAATATAATGTGAAGCCATACGTGGCTGTGATTTTGGCTGCGTAAGACCTCAGATTAGCGTATTTAATTTGTTTAGCAATTTGAAAATATTAACACCTTCGGAATCTTTATATTGTGTTTCCAAAACACATGTCATTTAAGAGATATTATAATTCAGGTCTTACTATCATTATTTCTAACTAGGCCAAAAGAATTTCCATTCAATTGGAAGTCAGTTTCAATTTTTTTTTAATTGAACGAATTTTTTGTTATGAAAATCTATTTGTAGTTCATTCAAGAGATCAATGTAATATTGTAATTTGATATCTCATATACAGTATTGCCAAATGAGTATAAGCAAGGAAAATTATTTGTCTTTTTTCTAATAAATTTTGATTTCATAAATCTGTAAGCCAAATGTCATCTCAAATCCACTTTAGCATAAACGAAATGTATTCAGGAAGAAAGATTAAATAAACCAGTTTCAATTTCGGAACTTTTCAGTTATGGGTTTCACGTCTACGGACTAAACTACCGCATCTACTTCACGGCGGCATGAAGGAGAAAAGTGCATTTACTAAAGAAGCAGCAGATCGTAAATTTCGGTGCTGAAAACGCCGCATTGTTTGGGCGGTATAAAATTTGACCTCACTATAGCTACTTCGTTCTGCGTGGTTAACTTCCATCCAAAAGAGTACCAAAGAAGTCGGTAAACTCGAAAGCTTATCGTCTACTTGTGAGTCGTATGGAGAGAATAGGACCAATGTCAATGAGTGTAATAGCAGAGAACTGTTGCGTAAACGGAATTAAGTAGCGGTAGCAGTAAATGTATTTTTGCATTTGGATTGATAGAACATGCCTATGGAGAGCACTCAGGAATTTCGCGGTTCTTTTCAATTCCCTTTAAATGTCTGTTAAACCGAGCGTAAAAAAAGAGTCGGACAAAGTTTTAACGTACAACTCTCCTTCTTTCAATTTATTTTATTTTTCGAGGCTACTTTTGGTTTTAGTATAGTTGTTGTTTTCCCCATTTTAAAGATTATTCTTCCTTCTCAAATGTAGTCCCTAGATGTGCACACGTCCGTAAACATTATACGGCACTTCGGATAGTTCTCAGAGCAAAAGGAGTCTATGATTCTTGTAAAGGCTTCCTGCCCTTTAGTCCTTAGGAAAAATAGTGAAATTCGTAAAGGTCACGAAAGTTGTGTCGTTACAGGAAAACCTACATTGAGGCGCTCAGCGCACAAATGGCCCAACCCACAAAATTTCCTTATTAAGTTTATTGCTTTATATTGTTCTCTTCAAAGTGTAAATCGGCCTAATCATAATTCCCATTTCTTCCATGAGATTTCGGCACAAGTTTTGTATGCGGTATCGCATTTTGTGCACTATTACAAAGAGGTAAAGCGGAAACATAACTTTGTGGGTTAGGCCATTTGTGCGCTGAGCGTCTCATCCCTGCTGTCTTCTTGAATCCATATAACATCCCTAAGAATGTATGTAATGTAATGTACGTAACATTATATATTCGAGTATGTGTATGTATGTATGTAGATGGATTTATTGAGTAATATTATACATACAGATGTTATATTATCATAATTTTCTCTAAAATCCGATGCACGGGTCTTCTGACCGTACGTGCTTTGTACCTAAAACATGTCTTACTTTGTAGGTTTCACTTCCTTCACCTATGATTATATCCAACCGCTCTCTAAAAGAACATACATATTAAAATGAAAATGACACAACAAAACACATTATATAATATGTCCTAACCTAAAACAGACATAAAAGGTATATGACAGAGCCATCGCCACCAACTGCACCAGCAGCGGAAGCGTCACAAACGAGGCCTTCACCTCATGTGACATCGCAAGAGATCTCCCCGATTCCCTCTGGGTCTAGATCTGTGGCAAGAAGAAAGAGAACACATGAAGAGTCCCAAATTTTGACGAGCAGTTCTTTTATTAACCAATTAAAATGAAAAGAAACTGAAAGGAGAGCTGTACAAGAAAGGCGTTCAGCAAAAAGAGCATAAAAACAGCTTCAATTTGATCTAAGCAACGGGGACCAAGATGAAGAGAGTAACTTCGATGGTGATAATCAAAGCTCGGAACTTGAGGACTTGTCTTTGCACGTGACTAAGCGACCGGACTTCAATGTCAACATACTCCCGCTTCCAGCACGGAGGTACTGTCAGGTCTGCTACAAAAGTCGTTTCTGGCTCCGACAACATATTGATAATATTATGGTAGGTTGAAACACGTAATTTCATAGCATATATATAATAAAAATAAACATGAAAAATATATCAAATTTACTGTTCTGCTGTGTACATTTTATTACAGTGTATGACTACCTACATTCGAAGATTTTTCGGTATTAGACTTAAAATACTGAATTCTTTCACTGTTACTGTTTTTCTGTTCGATTTTCAGCAGTTGCTAGCTGATCTCGTATCTGAGAAATAGTTTTCAATTAGTGTGTCACTACTAGGGCAGGTCCCTCTACGTCTCGATCCATAGCTATGAACAGATTTTTCTCCAATTTGAGGGACTGCAATGCCTTTCAATGAATTCCGTTTCCAGCCTCTAGTTTGTGTGTGGCACAACTTACAAAATATAAACTCTCCATTCGAAAAAAATAATGTATCTCCGAATTCTCCACGAAATTCTGTATCTTAAATTTAAAACAAAATGTATTTTCAAACTTCTATAATACCCATTCGAAATGACACGTATTTTCTATTTCCTCAAACAGACCGTTTACCTTTAATTCTCTGAATGTCATTGGGTTCGACATAACAGTTTCTTCGTCCGTCTTCCTGTCAGTTGTGGCCACTTTCTTAGTACATACGACTGTCCCTGAGCACCTGCAGCGTTAGCTTTGTGTACGTTGTACCTGTAATCTTACTCATGCACACGACACAAGTCCCCAAGTTCCGAGCTTTGGTGATAATGATGATGATGCACCTTGTCTCTACTGCAATGACCTTTACAGCCGATCTAAACAAGAAGAAACATGGCTACAGTGCAAGAAATGTTTCTCAAGGGCGCATAATGAATGTGCAGGTGCACCTAAGAGAACCAATTTTTTTTGTTGTGAACTATAACTTGGGTAAAATGACGTAGTTTATTTATTTTCAAACATACATTTCAGTTAAAGATTGTCAGTATTTCACACTTTCTGTTGATCTTAATGTATATTATTAGTTGTAGTTTCAGTTATACATAATTGACAGAAACAAATTTGATAAAAATACATTTTTTTTTTCAAAATTTCCTTAAGGTATGTCATTTTAGGCCTAGTTCCCCTACTATAGCATACTTCATACGTGTTTATGATATAATATGTATGTGAGGAGCATAGTATCAAAGTTAGACAACTCCATTTTTTGCGATTTCGAGATATCGATTGTTTCTCATAGACTTTTGTATGCTGAATGGGATTCTGGAACTCTTTAGGTTAAAAAACGGACAGAATAGAGCGAAAATAGCACTTAATTGTGTGTTTTAGAATCAAAGTGTAGACAACTCCACTGTGGCTTGGCGTCAAATTAGGACAATTCTTTCAGTAGCCAATGAGAAGCTCACATTCGTACCTACTTTTCCCATCATGCATCGTGAATCAAACATGACTGATTGTTTATATAATCGGTTTGTGGATGAAGAAGTACTGTTTTACGTAAATTTGCTTTGAAACTGAGTTAGAAGAGACATATATTCAAAAGTAGACAATTTCACTTTAAATATGACTTCGTTTGGTTTCAAAAACAGGGAACTCCATGACTTAGTTTCAGAGATGGACAACTTCACTTTTTAAACTTAAATTGCGCTCTGAATATTAATATTAATCACATTTTGAGCTGAAAAAACCTTTCTATGACCCATGAGAATGTTTAAAAAAAAGTACGTATAACGGTGACATTGGTTTCTAAGGATCTAGTTTCTCGACTCTCTGTAAAAAAAGAAAAAAAAAGTGGAGTTATATGATGAAGAGAGACTGGAACGGAGAAAAATTCTCTCCGGCACTGGGATTTGAACCCGGGTTTTCAGCTCTACGTGCTGACGCTCTATCTACTAAGCCACACCGGATTCCCATTCCGATGCCGGACAGAATCCTCTCAGTTTAAGTTCCACCTCTTAGGTTCCCTCTAGTTTCCAACCCTCATGGACTGTGTCACAGATGTGTGACAGTGGTACCATGTACACAATGTGCAGAGGTGCACTCTTACAAGTGACTAAGCAGCCGGGATCCGACGGAATAAGCGCCGTATATTTAAATCACATTAAGTGATTATTTTTCGCATATCATATATATTACGATGTACCGAAGTACGTATGATATTTCCAAGCAGAAATTCTGCGTCATCATGGTATCACTTGCACACATCTGTGACGCAGTGCATGAGGGTTGGCCACTAGAGGGAACCTAAGAGATGGGACTTAAACTGAGAGGATTCTGTCCGGTATCGGAATGGGAAACCGGTGTGACTTAGTGGATAGAGCGTCAGCACGTAGAGCTGAAAACCCGAGTTCAAATCTCTGTGCCGGAGAGAATTTTTCTCCGTTCCACTCTCTTTACCATATGATGACGCAGAATTTCTGCACGGAAATATTATACGTACTTCGGTACATCGTAATAAAAGTGGAGTTGTCCAACTTTGATACCAAGCTCATCATGTGCAGAGACATTTGCATTTGTGCCCTAACTACAGTCTACAAAATTTTTTCAGCATTTTTCCTCATATCAGTTTTTTTTAAGAGTAGATTTATATTGAACTTTACAAATAAAACAATAAATGTCTTAGGATTGAGGAGGTTATGAAAATCCATTTATAGTTCCTTCAAGAGGTCAAAGTAAGCATAATATTGTAGCTTTTGTCTCATATAGTATACTACCTGTCCACACCTGTGGAGTAACGGTTAGAGCGTCTGGCCGCGTAACAAGGTGGCTCGGGTTCGAATCCCGGTCGGGGAAAAGTTACCTGGTTGAGGTTTTTTCCGGAGTTTTCCCTCAACTCAATTTCAGTAAATGCTGGGTTAACATTCGGTGCTGGACCCCGGACTCATTTCACGGCATTATCACCTTCACTTAATTCAGACGCTAAATAACCTAAGATGTTGATACAGCGTCGTAAAATAACCTAATTAAATAAAATAATATAGTATATTACCGAATGATTTTAAGCAAGGAAAATTATATTTGTTCTTTTCTTATAAATTTTGCTTCCGTACATCTATAAATGAAAGAAAATAAAATTGATGCTATCGTATATTTGAACTATGTTTTTATTATGCCCTTGAAGTTGTCGATTTAATTTGTTGAGTTCTGGAATTTCGGTAAGGAATGCAAAATGTAGCAGCCAATTTTCGTATTCCATTTCTGGAATTTGTTACAATACCAGTTAATTAGTTAATAACATATTCAAATCCCAGGGTTGTTGTTTAGTCAACTGTTCGAAGACAGGTCTGAACTTCACAAGCAATACCAAGAAGGCACCACTTATGAGGCAACTAAGTCAGGAGATAGGAGGTATAGTGACACTTACTTTCCCCCTCCAATGCATACATCACCGATTAGCTACATATTGCACTAATCAGACTCCAGATGCATACAAACACTGACACATATCGCGAAGTGAGATACACTGCCTGATAATAGATGTACATATCAACTAGAATCTCAATAAGAGGTAAACCCTAGGGTTACTTACTTACAAATGGCTTTTAAGGAACGCGGAGGTTCATTGCCGCCCTCACATAAGCCCGCTATCGGTACCTATCCTGTACAAGATTAATCCAATCTCTATCGTCATATCCCACCTTCCTCAAATCCATTTTAATATTATCCTACCATCTACGTCTCGGCCTCTCCAAATTTCTTTTTCCCTCCAGTCTCCCAACTAACACTCTATATCCATTTCTGGGTTCGCCCATACGTGCTACATGCCCTCCCATCTCAAACGTCTGGATTTTATGTTCCTAATTATGTCAGGTGAAGATTACAATGCGTGCAATTGTGCATTGTGTAATTTTCTCCATTCTCCTATAACTTCATCCCTCTTAGCTCCAAATATTTTCCTAAGATCCTTATTCTCAAACATCCTTAATCTCTGTCCCTCTCTCACAACCATACAGAAGAACTTGTAATATAACTGTTTTATAAATTCTAACTTTCAGAAGCAGACTAGATAACAAAAGCTTCTCAACCGAATAATAACAGGCATTTCCTATATTCATTTTGCGTTTAATTTCCTCCCGCGTATCATATATATATATATATATATATATATTTGTTAAGGGTAGCGTAATATGTTTCATACATAGGCAACAATTTCCGGTACTTAAAATATGTTGTTATATGGAAATATACATGTATTACCGCACCCGTTCCTTTATGAAAGCAGAAATTATTTTTTACGTGGCAAAACTGACGAATTTTCCCGCGCTGAGTCACTGCACAATATGGAAAATCTACATAGTATTCTTCCGACGAATTTTCCCAATGCTAAGTCACTGCATAATATGGAAAATCTACATAGTATTCTTCCTCCATATCCTATACATGTTTTCGGAACTGCCGGTGTTGTAATGTCTTCCATTTTATTTGGTTTGTGGTGCCAACAACCAACTCATAACATTTTTTATGTTTGTTGTTTGGTCCATAGTGATTCTTAGTGAATGATTCAATGGATGAAGTTTATGTCATTATCAATAATTAATTTTGAAATTACACTTAAGGAAGTTATAACTTCAATATAATCATAATAATAATTAAAGAGCGTGATCCCAAAACACTTTCAGTCTATTTTTATGAAAGAAATGGAATAGTTTTTCTATATACCATACTTCGGACTGAGCGAATTTTCAAGTGACATGCACCATAACACAACCTTTTAGACAGGGTTTGCCCTTGTTTTGAATGAAAACATGGTTAAAATATAATGATAGATGTTGTTAAAAATGTTATGTTTTATTTAACGACGCTCGCAACTGCAGAGGTTATATCAGCGTCGCCGGATGTGCCGGGATTTTGTCCCGCAGGAGTTCTTTTACATGCCAGTAAATCTACTGACATGAGCCTGTCGCATTTAAGCACACTTATATAATGATAGAGGGCTCAAACATAATCATATAATACATATTAAATATAAATCATAAAAATGGCTAAATGAACCGAGCAAGTTTTGGGAACACACTCCTCAATTTATACAGGATCTTTAAAAGCATCTATATGCTGGATAAATGCACGTTTCAGAGGATTTTCAAACGATCTTGAAAATAACAATGCTATGAAGCTAGGTCACCATTGATACTGGTTACGTTTGTTTGTATATAGTAGTGGCAAAAAAAACCCGGACCGACCCTTGTAGCAGATTTCAGAGCCTTGTTCATTCCAGAGCGTCGGTGCATATTCCTTAGATCCGAAACCACCTGTGCAATTGAACAACAGCCACGCAGCTGGTTACTGTTTTCGTCCGGTTTATTTTTGCACTACTGACAAAATGTTCAGACGCGGCACCGACGCTCTGGAGTGAACAAGGCTCTGAAATAAGCTGCAAGGGTCGGTCCGATTTTTTTTTTGCTACTACTGTACACTGTGCGTTCTAAGCGGGGTATAGCCTCTACTACTCCCTTTCACTTCGTCGTTTTCAAGGGGCTGGTTCGCCATTCACAAAATGCCGACGTATAATATGTGCTAACAGAATGGGACAGGAGAGGAAACCGAAGTAGGTTATGGAGATGAACAAAAGAACGATCGAGTGAAGAAAAGGATTATTGACAAAAGAAAAGTAGACTTGGGAGAAGAAAAGAATGATTGAGAGGAGAAAAGAACGATTAAGAGAAGAACATTGTGATTGAGAAAAGAAAAGGATGATTGAGAGGAGAAAAGGATGATTAAGAGAAGAAAAGAAAGATTGAGAAAATAAAAGGACGATTAAGATAAGAAAAGGACGATTAAGAGAGGAAAAGGACGATTGAGAGAGGAGAAGGACTATTGAGAGAGGAAAAAAACGATTAAGATAAGAAAAGGATGATTTAAAGAAAAAAGGATGATTAAGAGAAGAAAAGGACGATTGAGAGAAGAAAAAGACGATTAAGATAAGAAAAGGATGATTGAGAAAGGAAAAGGACGATTAAGAGAAGAAAAAGACGAATAAGAGAAGAAAATAAGGATTGAGAAAGGAAAAGGACTATTGAGAGAGGGAAAGGATGATTGAGAGGAGAGAAGGACGATTGAGAGAGGAAAAGGCTGAATGAGAGAAGAAAAGAATGATCGAGAAAAGAAAAGGACGATTAAGAGAAGAAAATGACGATTGAGTAAGGAAAAGGACTATTGAGAGAGGAGAGAAGGACGATTGAGAGAAGAAAAGGCTGAGTGAGAGAAGAAAAGGATGATTGAGAGAAGAAAAGGATGATTGAGAGAAGAAAAGGACGATTAAGAGAATAAAATGCTGAGTGAGAGAAGAAAAGGACGTTTAGGAGAAGAAAGGGACGATTAAGAGAAGAAAAGGATGATTCTGAGAAGAAAAGGACGATTAAGAGAAGAAAAGGATGATTGAGAGAAGAAAAGGCTGAGTGAGAGAAGGAAAGGAAGATTGAGAGGAGAAAAGGCTGAGTGAGAGAAGAAAAGTACGATTAAGAGACGAAAAGGACGATTAAGAGAATAAAATACTGAGTGAGAGAAGAAAAGGACGATTAAGAGAATAAAATACTGAGTGAGAGAAGAAAAGGACGATTAAGAGAAGAAAAGGACGATTAAGAGAAGAAAAGGATGATTCTGAGAAGAAAAGAACGATTAAGAGAAGAAAAGGATGATTGAGAGAAGAAAAGGCTGAGTGAGAGAAGGAAAGGAAGATTGAGAGGAGAAAAGGCTGAGTGAGAGAAGAAAAATACGAGTAAGAGAAGAAAAGGACTATTAAGAGAAGAAAAGGATGATTCTGAGAAGAAAAGGACGATTAAGAGAAGAAAAGGATGATTGAGAGAAGAAAGGGCTGAGTGAGAAGAAAAGGATGATTGAGAGGAGAAAAGGGCGATTAAGAGAAGACAAGAATGATTGAGAAAATAAAATGAAGATTGAGATGAAAAAAGGACGATTGAAAGAAGAAAAGGATGATTGAGAAAAGAAAAGGAAAATTGAGAGGAGAAAAGGACGATTAAAATAAGAAAAGAATGATTGAGAAAATAAAAGGACGATTAAGAGAACAAAAGCATGATTAATAAAATAAAAGGAAAATTAAGAGGAACAAAGAACGATTGAAAGAAGAAAAGGATGATTGAGAAAAGAAAAGGTAGATTGAGAGTAGGGAAGGGCGATTAAGAGAAGAAAAGAATGATTAAGAAAATAAAAGGACGATTAAGAGAAGAAGAGAATGATTGAGAAAAGAAAAGGACTATTAAGAGAAGAAAAGGACGATTGAGAGAGGAAAATGACGATTGAGAGATGAAAAAGACGATTAAGATAAGGAAAGGTTGGTTGAGAAAATAAAAGGACGATTAAGATAAGAAAGGGACGATTAAGAGAAGAAAAGAATGATTGAGATAAGGAATGAATGATTGAGATAAGAAAAGGATGATTGAGAGAAGAAAAGTATGATTGAGAGAACAAAAGGACGAATGAGAAAAGATCGATTGAGAGAAAAAAAGGCGATTGAGAGGAGAAAAGAAAGATTGAGAGAAAAAAGGACGAATGAGATAAGAAAAGGAAGATTGAGAGAAGAAAAGGAAGATTGAGAGAAAAAAAGGACGATTAATTGAAGAATAGGACAAATGAGAGAAAAAAGGACGAATGAGTGAAGAAAAGAACGATTGAGTGAAGAAAGGAGGAATGAGAAAACAAAAGGATAGAAGTAAGAACTACTCGTAGGAAGACCTCTCATTAAATGGAAGGATAGGATTGAAAGAATTGGAGAGAAACGTGGGAAGATAATGGTGAATATGAAGAGATTGTGTGCAGATAGATCGGAATTGGAGAAATGAATATTATGAGACTACCCCGACACTTAACAGAAGAGAAGGAAGAAGAAGAAGAGTTATCTACAAATGAATACTTGGTGCATCGGCTGACGGCGTTTAGGGAAACAAACTAATTATATCTTTCAAACAATACATTTAAACGAAGAATAAATGATATATCTGATAACAAAAATCTCACCCTTATGGATTCCGGCTTCGAAATTGATGAAATCACTCATCAGTCGCTGCTTGGCAGCTGCAGCAGAAGGTTGTCGGGGAGGAGTTTGGGAGTGGGTGAAATTGTCTGCAATGTATGGTTACCTCAGTGAGTGTTATAGTGAATATCTTGGCCAAGAGAGTTTATATCAATACAGTGTAAATGTTGTTCGATAAAGACTATCCAAGACTGACTGCTACGGAAGTTCATACGTGGCTGGATAGAAATTCAAGGTACGTGAAAGTGACATACAGACTTTTCAATTAGTAGGAGTACATATATACAAATTAAAGTCTTCTATTCTTTATGAATAATATTTACAAGAAAATAGTGTCTAATTTTGAATTGATGAATGGTACAACGGTTAAGAGTCAGTATAGGTCTAGCAGAACCAGAAAATATCACAGTCAGAGTATTAAATTTACATCCGGAAATGCCTAATGAACGTATTAGAAATATACTAATAAACTAAAGTAAAATACAGGCTGAACCGTAAGTATGTCATTAATTTTAGGGAGTTATTCTTTGAGATATTTCAAATAAAAAAGTTTAATACAATTTTGCTCGTTTTCGCTTCTTTTCGAGATAAATTTGTGAAACATTTCATAGCGTATTCTGGGAAAGCCATATATTTAATTCCCAATATGCTCAGAACGTAAAGAGAGCAGTATATTACGATAATGATTGAAATAATTTTAGTTTTAACCTTTAAATCTGCAGAAATGTGATCTGAACAACTAACTTTTCGCTTTGAAAAGGAATTTTAAAATATTGCATTTGTTCGGATCAAATTTCTGCAGATTTGAAGGATAAAACTAAAATTCTTTCAATCATTTATTATCATAATAAAATGGTGTCATAAATTACTGAGCATATTGAGAATGAAGTCCATGGCTTTCCCAAACACGCTATGAAATGTTTCATATAAAGCTTTTTTTCTCTTGGAAAAGAAGAAAAAACGAAGAATATTGTATTAAACTTTTTGTTTGAAATATCTCAAAGAATAACCCCCTGAAATTAATGACATCACTTACGGTTCATTCTGTGCAGAGCATTGAAAATGAAAGATAGTCCGAGAGGTTTATATTTCAAGCTGGGATCGGAATTAGGTTAGTGGAAATTCAATAGATAAACATATTCCAGTTATGTTACTGATTGTAAACAATGCGACATACACAGAATGTCGCGTTATTTTGTTTCTTAAACACGTGGATCGTATTATGCACAAGTAAACAAACAGAAAATGTCGCAATGTAGGCCTACTAATTGTCTAAGCGGCTTAGTTGCATAGTTTCTCATAATGGGAGACGGCGAGAATTATAATGGGGAACGTACTGACATCAGTCTTATTTTAGGAAGGCACGATTTAATTCACATGTTGCTGCCCGTATGTACGCTGGGAAAGTCTTCGATGCACTGCCGCAACCTTAATATATGCACACAGCTCGACGCTTCATCATAGCTTATGCCAGTGATGTCAAAGCAAACGCATTTTTCTGACCTTGACGTCCTGCGCTAGGTATGGAATGAGGAAGGGTTATGTATATGAATAAGCAGCCTGTTGGATGAAGAAAACAGTGATGCACAAACTTCAAACGGAACGTGAAATTATATGTCGTTATTTTTATATGGCTTCTTTCTGTTTGATATTATGTATATTGTCTGAAAAAAAAGAACTAACACCAATTTCTTAATATTACAGTTGTGTTTTAAACGTTAATAACATAATAAAAAGTTTGGAAGGAATATTCACTTACATTCCACAGTAGTACAACTATACCGTACTAAGTGAATGAAACACATTTCATGAAGAAAGTTATATCCCCAAAAAAAAGAGATTGAGTATGACATGATAAGCTGGAATTTATATTGATGATCTCTTTAGCCTTATAAAAGTAATCAATAAGCTAATGAAAACAATATTATAGTACAAAGCAAAGTTACCTAGGTACTGTATATGTTTTAACTGTAACTAATATTACATAACAAAACTCTTATCGCAATATGCTTTTAAGGTGATATTGGTGCGCAACTTCCTATCACCAGAATATTAAATTATTTTCTCGAAATCTCCTGAAGCTATAGAGCTGACGTTTTTACAACACATGGACACATATCTTTTGTTTATGAGGTAACAGTAGTTGCTTTGTTTTTTTTCATTTCCTTACAAACATTTTCCAAGCGAATATTTTCAAAAATTTCAATAGGTCTACACTATCTTCAGTAATACGTATTTACGGTATATCAGATTTACGAAAACATTGTTTCATTACCTATAAGGCTACTAAATAAACATATTATCTGAAAATTTCATGTTTCTATAAAAAAAATGTTGAGAAAATGTTCCTTTTGAATAAAAACAAACTTGTGAAAAATGATCATTAATATTAAAACTTACATTCCTATAATAGACTTATACTTCTCAGACAAATCTAAAAATTTATTTGGATAAGCCTACAGTTTTAATAAGTTCTCTTCCCTTTATCTGTTGATTCAGTGCTGGCCATCCCTGTATATAGTTCGGCCAAGCGGTATAAAAACTACCTCTTTCGTCTGTCTCTTTCCTTTCCGCTGTAAAGCGCTCCGGCTCTCCTGAGCTCTAAAGCGCGCGCTTGCGCCTATGTGCATGAATTCACATGACTGGCTTATGCTGTCAACACAAGATTTAAATGCAGTTGTTGGTCCCAGCGATGACATATTAGCTCACTATTTTTATATTAAATTGTGTTGAATATATAACAATATGATATATGATACTTATAAAACATATTATAACAAGCAATTATTGAAAAGAATAGAGAACAGTAAATATGAATACAATCTTATAAGGGGTAATACAGAAAAATTTGCAACTATATCCTTATAGTGCAATAGTCAGTCACAAATTAATTGACATTAAATCTTATTTTAATGACACAAAACCCATAAATGTTCGTGATATTAAACATGAAGACTTAGGCCGGTATTCATAGTCGAGATAAGTCATACTTGTATATGAGTCGAACTTAAATCTCGTCTCAATTGGAGATTTCGGTCCAAATAAATCGTACTTATTATAAGTCGTTCTTATTTTATAAGCTTTACTTTACAAAGTCTGACTTCATGAAGTTGAACTTATTGCAATTCATAGTGACTCAAGTGCGACTTATGTTATCAAATAAGTCAAACTTTATCAAGTCAAGGGAACCCCTGACTTATGTCAGTTTTAGCCTAAAAATGGATAACGAGTTTGAAGAAATGATTGAAGAAGTCAATGAATTGCAAGAAATTCGTGCTCCAAAGCGTTATTTGAGAAACGTCATGAACCCCTTTGAATTTTATAATGACATTGAACTCAAAAGGAGGTTTCGTTTTCACAAAAGGACGGTTTTGGATTTAATTCTTCCGAAAATAGAGAGAACTCTTGCAAAACCTAACCAGCGAGGTTTGCCAGTTCCTCCAGTTTTACAACTTCTCATTTACTTGAGATTTTATGCCACCGGAAGCTTTCAGGTAAGTTTCATTTTATTAAAATTAATATAGCCATAACTGCAACATGTGAGGTATTCAATATATGGGTGGGGTTAGATTCCATTAATGTGCATGAAATGTGATTATTAATAAGGTCAAATTTCCTGATCCAGTCAATTTAAATTAAAATATTAAGCATTAATAAAATCAATACAAAACAAAGCCTTCTTACTCTTATAATGAAACTAAAATAAATTGCCAAATGTAAGGAGTTGACACTACTTTTTATATTACTTATAGATCGTCATTGGTGATCTGTGTTCACTTTCACAATCGACAGTCTCAAGGGTAGTGAACAGGGTATCAAGGATTCTGGCACTACACATACGCCATCACATAAGAATGCCATTAACGCAGCAAGAGAAAGCAACGAATCGTTTACGTTTTGAAGAACTGGGAAGGGGTGGTAATCCCAACAACCCTGTTATACCTAGATGCTATTGACTGCACGCATGTCCGTCTTTGCCACACAAAATTTGGAGACCACGCGGAATAATTTCGAAACCGGAAAAACTATTTCTCCTTGAATGTACAGGTAATAATATTATTAGACTATATAACTCAACACTTTCTTAAGACAGCATACTCATTTCCAGTACATTCTTAACTAAGAAATCTTCATTTATTTTATATCGCTATTGTATCTTGCTGTTTAGGCTGTTGCCGGACCTGAAGGTCAATTCTTGGACATTGTATCCAGCTGGGCTGGAAGTGAGCACGACAGTCGAATATTCCAGAACTTTCGGCTCTATGTCCGTTACGTTCAAGGAGAGTTTACCGGTGGTTTACTAGGGGACGCAGGGTACTCTTGCCAGAGAATTCTGCTTACTCCCTTGTTAAATCCTGTGACTATAGCTGACCACAGGTATTTAATATATGGGCATGGGCTATGTAATGGGAAGAACAGGAGAGACCTGCTATTCTCGTTGACCATCTATGTTTATATCCAACTTTCTTGTTGAACACCTACTGTATGTTTATGTCTAACTTATATATTAATTGAAATTTATAGGTACAACAGAGCCCACAAAAGGACGAGATGTGTAGTGGAGAGAATGTTTGGAGTATGGAAGAAGAGATTTCCTTGTCTTTCGGTTGGTCTAAGAAACAAACTCGAGAATGCCCCAAATATAATTGTTGCCTGTGCAGTGCTTCACAATTTGAGTTTGGAGATAAACGGCAACTTAGCAGGAGATGATCCAGATATAATGATTCTCCCATACGAACCTGTGCCTGTTGCACCACCTGTACAGCAACCGGGAGGTTTGGCTTTCAGGAGAGAACTGATTAACAGAGTGTTCAGGAGGCACAATTAGTTTTCATATTGAGGCAATTCCATTCGTAAAGGAATCACCCATTGTATTTTACTGAATTAAAATATTTATTCATTTATGTACTTTATGAAAACATTTGAAATTGAGACGTTCTGTAACTTATAGGGCCTACAGAAGAATAAATATTGTGAAGTTTGAAACAATAACTGATTGAATTGCCTGATTACTACAATCTCAGAAATTCCAATCTAAAGGAGTTTATAAATAACAAAATTGTTCAATAATTGCCTACGTAATTCCAGAGGCGTGGCGTACTTCTGTTGTTGTTATTATTATTATTATTATTATTATTATTAGTAGTAGTAGTAGTAGTAGTAGTAGTAGTAGTAGTAGTAGTAGTATTAATTATTAGTATTAGTATTAATTGTATTTTTAATTAATAAGTTTATTATTGTCATTATTGAGTGTAATTAGTTACCACTGCCACCGGGTATATACCCATTGCAGTGTGAATAAATACACATACATACATGTGACCAGTGTTACCACCACTAAACAAAATGGATTTATTGAAGTTTTTACTACTTCTAATAATTCATTAACATTATTTGAATATAATACAAAAGGACACTACTTTCGCTGGCCGTTGTTCAGTAGACTGTGTGCGACATTGCGACATCAATGCCGAACATTGTTAACGGCAAGGGACAGTGCAAAAAGCAACTCGATGGAGGGCATTGACCCCTGCAGACAGTGCTGCTAGCTCGGCAACAAACATTTCGAAATGCGCAGAAACCAAGTGCTTCTGCCGGTCATATTGGAGTGGGGATAAAGTCATTTGGCTTGAATCTGTGGTAGAGTGCAGATCGGCTCTTGGGAAGTACGGTTTACTCTAGATAATGTAATGTATCATTGTATTCATACTATGTTAGCGTATTTCAGGTCAATCTTAAAGTGTAAGGTGTCCTACCTCTCTGTCCCGCCTTTCGTTATCAATTACGGGGCGTCACAATATGTCATGCACTAAACTGAAATGGAAATGCTATTTTATAGTCTCTTGTCGCCCTTTAAAAGCAAGCAGAGCAGAGATCATGTAACGCATACTGGGGCCCTGTTACCACTCAGCTTGACGGTAAATGCGCAAGCGCACCACAGACCAGGGAATCTAATTAATGCAGCACATATTCAGTGACCCTGTTAGCATTCTGTTTTACATTACATTGTCAGATTGCGGTGAGTTGGTGTCAATGTATTACCATTATAAAAAAAATCAGCGTCGGGATCTTCTTCCAGTAGGCCTACTTGTGAGTGTAATTGTGCAGTCAAGAATCTTTTAAAACAGCCTTTCGGTTCACGCTCTTTCGTGAAAAAAAGTAATAATTGTAAATAAAGATAAGCCCACACCTGTTACGGATAATTTAAAATCAAAAGCATCTTGTGGATATGATCGACATTTGAATGTGGTACACATACTACCCTTGCCTATATGGTTGTACAAGATTGTGTGCATCGACAAACTGGAATTTCTAGTGTTTTTAATTCTGAGAGGTATGCAAACTTCGCAGAAATGTTTATGGAAAAAACTCTTCAGATCTTGATGCAAAACTATGGACCTACCAGCGGAATACTCAAGGGCAGAATAGACTATCTGGACTATCCCTAATGTTAATAGAAAAACCTCTTCTCTTGAACACGAAAGAAGGGACGGTAATACCCATGCAATACCCACACCACGCCACTGGTTGTTACGAATTGTAATTGTGTACTTTGACATAAAACAATTAATAGGTTATAGAAGTAACGTTAAATAATAAACAAGGAATGTTAAATTAAAAAGTGATTTTGCTGTTGTGAATAATAATAATAATAATAATAATAATAATAATAATAATAATAAAGATAAAGGATCTAGTTAATTGTTACCGGATGACTTCATATAAATATGATTGGACAGTTTTATTTATTAATAAACAATAACTATCTTCAATTTTAAAGATACATATTTACGTTATGATTTTTAAAATGATAGCACGTTTTATTATTATTATTATTATTACTAATCAAATCGCTTGCACATTATGCCTAGCTATGTCAACTTTTGAGCTTTTGCTAGCTCAATATCTATCAGCTGTTCTTTCTTCTTGGCCACACGCAAAATAATTTCTGCAGTTTCCAGTTCTAATTTTGTCTTCTTTATTTTTAACTGTAATAATGCAGCGCTTTGATCCTTGAAAACTACATTTCTGTGCTTTCTTGTTTGAACCCTTGGTGCTGCTGCTTCTATTGATGCTGTTGGAGTTGCCATCTCTGCTGTTTCAGTTTCAGTTTCAACCGAGTTGGCTGGACCAGCAGTGGTAGGAGATACGTCCTCGGAAGGCTTTGTTGCAAGTTGTACTTCCTCTGCGAACATAACTGTAATGTAAACAACATGTCAACTCACTCATTATGTTCTGTACAATATTCTTCTTCATTCTATCACTTGTTGGATCTAGTTACCTGTTTTTTTCAGTTGGTTATTTAAAGACGCTGTATCAAATACTAGGTTATTTAACGTCGATGGGATTGGTGATAGCGAGATGGTATTTTGCAAGATGAACCGAGGATTCGCCATAGATTTTTTACATTTGCCTCAAAGTTGGGGAAAACCTTGGAAAAACCCAATCACGTAGTCAGTCCAAGAGGGATTCGAACCCACGTAGCAGCGCAACTCCGGATCAGAAGGCAAGCTGACTGAGCTATGCCAGTGGCCTAGTTATCTGTTACTGGTTCAATTCAAGTAAATATAATTGAATAATAATATTTTTATTATAAATAATAACTAGTTCCATTCTAAAGATACATATTTACGCCACGACATTTTTTTAATTATAGCCCAACCGCTTTTTGCTGCTTAACTATCTTCCATAATTTCATCCAAGATGAATAGGCTAAGAGGCAAATTAAATGTTAAATAGATATTCACTGCTTACCTTCTAGTTCACTCTCCAGCATATCGGAGTCAATAGCTCCCGGAATGTGTACCATTATATGCGGTGATATTTGGGCCACAGTTGGATCAATGTCCTCCACAATTACTGGTGGACCACCCCCTGTAGCCATCGCTGCCTGACGTTCTTTTGTCAAAACATTACGCTGATGGCATTTTATATTCGCCCATAGTTTCCTAAGTTGTTTTTCATTTGTCTAGAATCATTATAACGAAATTACAATAAAATTCCCAACTCCGCATAAAATAACTTCATAATTAATTAATTAATAATAATATACTTTATTCAAAGAAAATATTGTAGGAAGGTGTACTTACATGTTCGACTATATTTATGGACGAATTAAATTCCTCAGTAATCTTCACCCAACATTCGTATGTTTGTCTTGAAGACACTGCATCTGTCTTCTTATTCTCTAGGATTGTGGAATATTTAAGGATAATTTCTTTTAATACTTCCTTTTCTATAGAAGTAAAATGTTTACTTTTTCTCTTTCTTTCCATTTTCACTTTATCCTACAGACGCTATGTATAATGTACAAATTTGGAGACAAAAGAGAAACGAAATTGGAGACAAAAGAAAAACGAAATTCGAGACAAAAGAAGAACGACCGTCTGATTCACATTGTTGTGACAATGGCCTTGCAATTTCTCATACCAATAAGTTCGACTTATTTGTATACACATAAGTTACACTTATTGAATGAAACTTAACAAAGTACGACTTATTAGCCGACTATGAATACCATAATCATATAAGTTAAGATTTTCCAATAAGTATAACTTAACAAAGTCATAATTATTGAACAAATAAGTCACTGACTATGAATACCGGCCTTAAAGTTATTATCACAGGAAAAGGGTATTTACCTTAAAAACTACGCAGCAATTAAGTAAGCTAGCTAAATATTTATTTCGAATTGCTTTTTTTTTTCTTAATTTAGCTACATCGACGTGCCTACTGAAAGTTGACACTTCTTTTGTTTACATTGGCGTCGAACTCAGGTTCCATTTTACAGCAGATTAAACGTAAGTTAATACACATAGTAATTGTTCATCAATGATGTGGTTTCCAATATTATTTTTCCAGCTGTTTAGTCTGCTGAAAAACTGTTCGGAATGATGAGTCGAACAGACGAGAGCCACAATGCGTCCTAAAAAACAACGAATTTGTTGGTAATCATTTTCTTGCAATGCACGATACAATAAATTGCAGGCCCAGCACTCTTGACGTTTGCTCGTGTGCTATTTTGCAAATATCAGAAGTTCACGTTGCAGTATATGTGGAGCATCAGCAATGTTTATGAGAAGGGATTGTGAAAAGGCTATTTTCTTCATACATTTGTTTCAGATCTTGGAACTTAACAGTGAACTCATTTAGTAGACCCGTCACAATATTCTTATACGTCAGTCAATGTGTTCTGTCTCCTTATCGACAACAGAATTGAGGGCAGGGAAATGGTACAAATCATTTTTCATTTTCTCAGGCCTCCTCGGATAATTCGTTGGTACCAAAATCATGAATAAGAATGGTGGGAAAATATCCAGTACTCTTCACCGGACAGCAGATTAATTGGCAGAGTAGGTTGCAGAGATGAACAAAACTAACTGCCGCTCTCGCTCGCTGTGTTCGCTACATTTGTCTTTCGAGTTTCGCTTCGTCATTCTCGCTGCGCTTCGAGTCTCGCTCGTCATTCTCGAATTTCGTAACTTTGAATAACATACATCATACTTGCACAAACAGCGCTCAACGAGCGGGCGCTCTCCTTCGGAGCGGGAGAGCTGTGTTTACCGCTAGCCGAATCGGAGAGTAAGATACGTCAGATTGACATAGACTGTTTCACGTTCCTTACCTACTGCTACAGTACAGTATGGAGGAATCTAAAAGACGGAAAATTGGCGATCTGGCAAATTCTTTCAATGTTGCATGGGAAAAATGCTTATTTTTCCATAGCTGCTGGAGTAAATACTCAGTGCTTTATCTGCCACAACATTTTGAAAGGTAGAAAGAAACATAACATAATGTGTCATTACGAGTCCAGACATAAAGATACTAAATATATTAATCTTCAACAATTTAAATATCAGGGAAAAGGCCAGCTGAGTGTTGATATGTTGAATAAATTACGGGATTTCAGTCGGAAACTTACACTTTTCGTAAGTCAGTTTCGGGAAGGTAACATGGTTTACTTTCGAACGATAGAAACTGCTCGTGATGAAGCCATGTTAAACGATTATGTGCAAATATTAATTAAAATTCAAAATGAATTTAATTTTAGGTTCCAAGATCTTATCTTAAGGTCCACACCTGTGGAGTAACGGTTAGCGCGTCTAGCCGCGAAACCAGGTGGCCCGGGTTCGATTCCCGGTCGGGGCAAGTTACCTGGTTGAGGTTTTTCCGGAGTTTTCCCTCAACCCAGTATGAGCAAACGCTGAGTAACTTTCGGTGTGGACCCCGGACTCATTTCACCGGCATTATCACCTTCTCATTCAGACGCTAAATAACATAAGCTGTTGCTAAAGCGTCGTAAAATAACCTACTAAAAATCTTGTCTTAATTGGAAAGAAGTTTAAAGTTATCATAATAAATTCCTTCAACACCAGTTGGCGCAGTTGGTATAGCGCTGGTCTTCTATGCCCGAGATTGCGGGTTCGATTCCGGGCCAGGTCGATTGCATTTAAGTGTGCTCATATAACCTCGGCAGTTGCGAGCGTCGTTAAATAAAACATAACATTTAACGATTTACAGCTCGGACTTATTGATCCTCAATGTGGCCTAAGGGCTAAAGATCGTTTTAATAATACTAGCCTGGTTGAGTTTTACAAGACTAAAAACATTAGCAATAATATACACGACTACACAGGCTGGCTGTGAAAATGATTGCTATGTTTGGCTCAACATTTATATTTGTGAGCAATTGTTTTCTATAATCAACATTATTAAAGGCAGGCATCGAACATGTGTAACTGATGTTTCATTATGATCAGTAGGATACTGTTCCTTTCAGCTGTCAACAGCATAAAACCTCGTTTTCATGTACTGACAAAATGATATTGTATATTTAAGTAGCTATAAAATTTCTATTATTTCTGTAAAATAAATAGTTCTGTATTAAGTCATAATAGTCCAAGATAGTTTTGCAAACACTGAACGGGAATTTATTTCATGAACCTCGTAATAGTACTTCCTTTTGTGTATATTTTGTAGGAGATCACCCCTTCTTCCAGTCCACCCTATACAGAGCGCAACTAATATCTGCATTCCGCTCATGAGTTGTGAGCCGGCTCGGAGAGCGCAAACCTTGTGCAGACCTGACATACATCACTGAAGTAAAGAACTAAATGTTTAAATGAGACAAAAAGACAAAACAGAACAGTATCTTAGTTATAAAAATGTTCTGGTTCGATTATATGATATTACCTATGGTTATATAAATAAAAAAAAAAACAATTCTCAAATAAATTTGCATTTCTAAAAAACATAAAACATGACATTAATATTTTTACTTTAGATTGCACACTTGATCTTAAACATATGAAAAGAACATTCCTAGCCTATTAATAAGGGCCTAGTAATAAAATAAAGACTGGGAACGGACTATTATAGACTGAAAGGTAGAGAATGTGTTTCAGATAGGCTACTTGATTGTTCATACATATAACAGTTGCCAAAGTACATAATAGTTCGGTCAGGTATAAACAACTGCTGACTTCGAGACATCGGGACTTGATCACAATATCGAGTCTTGGAAGACTCGCAACCAGTCTTTACGTCAAGGATGCGACGTAATACAATACTGTCGTGCGGGTTTTCGGCTTTACGGGTGTTGTTAGTCTCCTTTTCTCGATCATAGTTCATCTCTAGTAGGTAGGCTAGCGAACTGCATGAGAGCCAGGAAGTGCAAGTGTGCGCTGTGAGCTCCTCTTCCCCATCTTTTATCTGAAGTAGTGGTAGGCCTAGTAAATCTTTTTTGCTAGCGTATCCCCAAAATATATTTTTTTCCTTCGTAAGCCCAAACTGCATTGTAATGGTATACAAAATAAAAAAGGACTATAATATATTACCCTATTCAACCAAGCTCGGAATAGAATGGACTGGCGGCGCTACTGTAGCGAGAGAGGGCTGACGGCCGGATTGCAAGTGTATGGCGGTCGTAGTTCCCAAACTCACCGATCCTATTCCGAGCTTGGTTGCATAATATATTTAAAATTATTATTATTATTATTATTATTATTATTATTATTATTATTATTATTAGAATTAATAAAGACAATGGAAACGCATTATCTAGCGAAATTTATAAACTTCTACTTGCTATTTGGCAAAAGGAAATTGCACCAGAACAATGAAAAGAGTCCATAATTGTACCTGTTTTTAAGAAGGGGGCCAATACTAATTGTTGTGACTTTCAAGGAATATCACTTTTGTTGACGTCGTACAAAATTTTGTCCTATATTCTTTTCATCTCACTCAGTCGCTAGATAACTATAGGAGTTGTAACTTTTCGTTTTGCAAAGGAATGTATCATGTGTTCTGATCAAGTTTCTGCACACTTAATGGTAAAAACTAAAATTCTTTCAATAAATTTTTATCATAATACACTGCTCTCTTAAATTCACTCAGCATATTGGGAATCAAATCAATAACTTTTCCAGAACACGCTATGAAATATTTTATATAAAACAATGTTTATTTCGAAAAGAAAACAATAAAGAGCAACAATGTATTAAACTTTTTTTGTTTGAAGTACCTCAAAGAATATCGTCCTTAAATTAATGATATTACTTGCAGTTCATCCTGTATATAACGTGTCTTCCATTAAGTGTGTCCTAGCCTACTTTTAAAATATCGGAGTAACAGCTGCCGTGTTTATGAAGCTATAGCAGTCATATTTTCCTATGGTTACAGTTGTTGACAAATAATCATGGAACGCGTAGAAATCGTTAAAGCTTATTATCAAAATGGGTCATCCGTTCGCCAAGCATTCCGTGCGTTACGTGAAGTGAGTAATCGTCCCTGCTCTGATCGTCAATCGAAAATGATACCGGGCTATGAACGGATTTTTTGGCCTCAATTGGAAGGTATGGAGCTCATAAACGTTTGGTTTCAGCAAGATGGCACCACGTGACATACTGCTCACGAAACAATCGATATTTTGAGAGAAATGTTCAGAGGCTTCATCATTTCGCGTGATCGTGATGTTAACTGGCACCTATTGATAGTGATAGATTTATTGACATTAGTTCACAAAAGTTAATAATTTAACAGAAAGATCTATATACAAAAGTAGTTATACATAATAAATATACAATTTCCTAAACTAATTAATTTATCGCAAATCTCAATAATTTATTGGTTCAAACTTGCACTTACGTCTGGTTTAGTGCATGTTTAAACCAATCGTAATAACCATTTTAAGACTTTAAACCTTATTTATCTGCTCCTTTTCACAATTTACTACCATAAATATTTTTAATACTTTTTTTTTATTATTTTAACTCTACAATAAACAAGTGTAAATCAATCTTTCCTGTTGCTCTATTTATCCAGTATTTATGTTTAATTTTTAGGTCTTATTTTACGTAATAATTTATTATTTCAAATAGGTGAGCAGATGTCGACATACTGTAAGTCATGAGCTGAATCGGTACATTCCATATGTAGGTTAATCTTTACTCTTTCAATATTTTCTTGTCAGCAGAATCGTTTGCGTAACTTCTATGAAGACTACCGCATACATATTTAAACACAAACTTAAGTTGCTTACATAATCAACCTCAATTTAGTTTCATCATTGTATCGCATGCACTCATTTTCGATTCATTGCTATTATGATGAATAATAAATTTATTATAAATGCTTTCTTATTGAATTTAAAATATAGTACCTAACCCATTTATAAAGTCAAATTATCTTCTGAACCTTTACTAATTAATATAGCTATCGGAATAAATTAATAACTTCATTAATTCTCTATTTTCAATTTTTGTTTATTATTTTAAAACCTTGATGTTATTCTATCCTATTTTCAAAACCTGTCTACGTATCTTATTTAGTTAATAATTAGTTTTTCTAATTTTAGGAAAATGTAATCTTTGTTGATGCCTATCTCTTAGTAGGTAGTATCGTTCAGTATCTATATCCTTGTTCGAATTTACTTTATTTCTGTTACAGTTTCTATTTGTCATTTTACCTCTTATTAACTTTTCGTCACCTGCTTCTACTTCATCGGTCGGTATCGCACAGCTCCTCCATATTGTAGCACTTCCTCTCGAGCATCCCGGACTACCAACGGCCTGTGGCATTCTTATTAACTGATCTTCACTTGCGCTGACCTTGCCGGTTGACTCACAATCGCTTCTGCTTGTTGTATTTTCACTCGCGCGCCTCGGACTACCCTCACTGGTCATTCTCTCAGTCTGTGCCACAGCTCCCCGAACAGCATCTTCACTGGTTCCAGAATCATCTTCCATACTAGGTTTTCCTTCTTCACTCTTCCTTCTTCCAAAGGGATCTGTGAAAACAGTGTTCTCTAGTTTACTTAGGTATGCTCTTATATCCTTCACTCCTGTAAGCTCATCAATTCTTCTATTTGTTATTTCTGATTGCTTCTGCCCACTTGATGAGTTACTTTTCGTATCAGTCCTCTCTACGCTTCTAGACCTCCTGTTTCGTGATGCATTTCTTCTGTTTACGTGTGGTGGAGATGATGCTCTATTTCCACAAGTCTCAATTTCCTTATTTCTGTTCTTGTTGCAGTAACTGAATAAATCCTCAATGTTTTGATTATTTAAGGACTCTACGTTAACTATGTTTCCGTTTATCTTCATTTTATCTTTTACTAAAGTTGCCCTAAGTCCTTAATATTGGAATTAATTTCTTTCGTTTCTCTCTAATTTCTTTTGCAAAATCATTTTCTATGTAGATATTTGTGCCTTTGAGTTGACGCGTATTGGCAATGATGTGCTCTTTGATAAAGTAATTGTTCAATTTCACAATAATTGGTCTTTTGTTTTCCGTTACCGACTCTATACGCATTATTTATCGCACTTATGTCCAAGTTTAGACTGAAATAATTAGTTAATAATTCTAACACTACGAAACCAGTATCAATTCCTTTTTCATGATTGCACTCTTCAACACCATAAATTATAATGTTATTAATTCTATTATTATTTTCCCATTTTTTAAATATCGATTTTAACACCACCTGTTCTTGGATAACCTCCTTTAACTTCCTTTCCACTTCAGTGTATCTGTTTATTAATGTATCTATATCATTTGCTACTTTGTTTAGTAGAACACTTGCCTTTTGTCTGTCTTCTCTCGTTTCTTTCATGTAGTTCATCCATTCTCTTTGAAACACTTCATCACTGTAGACTCTTCCTTCTGTATCTCCAGGACCGGGGTTTAACTCCACATTTCCAATAATCAATAGAATTGATATAAAACAGCAGCGGCCATAAATGTGTAGATTCTATCAGACACTATTGCATTTTCACCTTTTGAACATTTGCAACACTGCCCTGCATTGCAGCTCCCGATTCACGAACTGTAAGAATTTAGGTCGTCGCCCATACCTTCTTCACACGCTAACCTACTTGTATATGCTGCTTACTACACAACCGTTCTCTACGACTTCACTTTGTGAACTGACTGGCATCTGAGATCATGTAATTTAACGACGCTTGATTACTTCTTATGGGATTATGTTAAATAACGGGCCTATGCCAACAAGCCAGAAACAGTCAGTGACCTAAGAAACAATATCACGCGCCTTATTCGTGAAATTGAGTTTGTCTATCTTTGAAAATTGAACCCAACGTGAAATTGAGCCTGCTTTAAGTTTGTCTATCTTTGAAAATTGAACCCTACGAAGCTGCGGTGCCCCTTTAACTGACGTTCTCTTCCATACATAATAACATTAAGTGTGCTTCAAAATAATAATAATAATAATAATAATAATAATAATAATAATAATAATAATAAAATAAACCTCTTTTGTTTATACAATTTGTTTCATTTTGAAAGTGTGACAAACTTATTGGATGCAAAACGTTTAAAAGTGTTAGAAAATACATGTCCTTTAATCTAATCTGTTAAGTTTTATTATCATTATATTTTTGTTATTTAATAAGTGTAATTACTAGGCCTATATTAATTGAGGGCCTGGATACAATAACAGCGTACGTCTACTCACGCTGTTATTGTATAAGCATCGTTTCCAAAATCCTTAACTCTCTTCTTAATTCCGTACAGAAATGGTTGTCATGTGCTACGCTCTTATTGCACGAAACAAAAGTGATACCTCGGCTACAGCGTGAATAGGCGCCTACTAGTCAGACATGTGCGAGAACAGTGCATAAAAGTGATGAGGGAAATAAAACCGTTAAAATGAATCATAATCATCTTAATTAATTCAAAGTATTATCCAACCCTGTTTTCCAATCACAGTGCATTCATGTTCATCTGATGAATTAGTCAAAACTTGTATTTAAATAATATTTGTGCATTATATACAATAACAGCGTGTGTTAAGAAAATGTAATTATTTATATCCTTGAAATCATGCAAGATATTCAAGTATAAACTTTAGAAATGCCTTATCTCATTGTTAACAAACACCTGTGTAACATTTAACGTCACACTAGTTTTTATTGTTCAGGTATTCAAATTTGTCTCTCAATTTCTCAAAATAACTTAAATCTACTTACGCTGTTATTGTATCTAAGTCCTCAATTATCCTGCATTTTATTTGTCTAATTTTCACAATTTCTAGTGCTAATTCATTACAATAAATACTCTGATAGAGAAAGAATCTGGGATTCTCAATCATACATAGATAATGAAGTTACTACACTCTCGCCAATCGCTTTGAAATAGTTTACAGTAGTCTATATACTACAGGTACAGTATGTTATGGATATGAGTCCTTCTTGCATCGCGTCGCGGTTTCCACGTGAAAAGTTTCTCCAGGTGATGTACGAGACCCCGTGCGCCGCTCCCAACGCAACATTGCCCCAGCTAAACGCGATGGGCAGACAAATTAATCCGTTTTCACCACACTCGTAGAGAATTGAGACCATTTGTTCTGGTCCAGGAAAAGCCTTGCTCGCCTCCGTTATCAGTCGCATGTATGTCGCGGCGCATTTAACTTGCAGGATGTCGCAGGCACTAGCAATGCGTAACCCATGCCTACACAGCAGCAAGAACAGGTATGAAGTCCTAGAGAATTCACAGTTAAGGTTATCAAAATAATAAATATTATTAAAAAAAACATTTTTGATTTCTTTAAATATTTCCAGGACAAGACAAACACAATAAGTTTTTACAGAATTTAGTGCAAATATTTAAGTATTACGAAACAATGAAAGGGATAGGATATACGTTCGCTTATTGTTTAGCGTTTCACTAGATCACAAACCTCTGATTATTTTAAACTTATAGAATATAGTATCTACTTTTCTAATAAGTCTGAGCACGTAGACCAGCGGTGACCAAAATTCGAACTGCATCCCACACTTGTTTCAAAATTCGAAATTGATTTTATTACTTGTAGCGGAATTGTTTCTAACATTTTATCTGCCGCAATCTAATCGCCAAGAACAATAAGAGATTCAAACTGCGTCAGACAGTGATTCACTTTTTGGAACAAGCAACAACTCGTACGATGTCTCCAATGTCATCTTTGTCGGTTGTGTAAAATAATCTATTACTTTCGAACATTCCACTGGCTTCTCTTTATACTGACCATGTTTGTTTACCGAGTGTCC
Organism: Periplaneta americana; assembly: GCF_040183065.1. NCBI lineage: Eukaryota > Metazoa > Arthropoda > Insecta > Blattodea > Blattidae > Periplaneta > Periplaneta americana. Next base: position 129,901,970 of record NC_091120.1, read on the forward strand.
GTGAAGTTGGAATGGTTTCATAGAGTTGTTCGATTGAGTTTGATCGCAAAATAGAGGAGAAGAGGTGGATCATACATATTCAACACAAATCCATATTTAATGTAATATTCATTGTAATAGCTATATTTCACATTCCAAAGCCAATCGATGGTATCACGAAATGTCGTACGTCATGCATCAGTAGAAGCCAGTGTGATGTATGATTACTGCACATCCATAATACAAGTATGGGGTCACAGCACTACGTGGATGGCAGTGTGATGAAGTTATCGCACAGAATGATTTACGTGTAATGTGTAATGCAGTTGTGAGTCGACAGCCGTGCTGAATATGAATGAATAAGATCCGATGGTTTTTAGGGTGAATAAGTGTACTGTATGTGTATTGTCATGCTATACCAATTACCGTGTAAGCACGAGTAGCATTATGTTGTGTCGTTTATGGATGTTTGATCGCTATTCTACCCAATTACACCTCACTAATACACATACTTCCTTTCAAGTAGCACATGCATATAAATTTCCTTTTCATTCACTCTGTAGTCACTATGCAACCTGCAATGTATTTTCCACTCAACCCTTCTGCATCCCCATACAGCTCGGATATGCATCATCCCTTGTCTACTATCCCTAGAACACGAACGCAATGAAGCACATCAGGAGTATCTCTATAACAGAGCCTTAAAACTTAGAGAGAAAGAGAGATTTAGTTTAGAGAGGGAAGAAGAATTTTTCTGCAGTGCTGGCGACAATATAAAATGCTTTGTATTATAATACAGAAAGATTCAATCTTTCGCCAGCTTTGTGGAAGCCATGTATGTAACTACATTTACCAGGTCTAGGCGTTATCAACTCGATTGAGTTACTGTTGACCACCCCTTAACTCCGTACTCCATCTTCCCCGGCTGAGACAGTTATGTTTTGGTGCCAATAGTATCAAGCTGTTACGAACTTTCGGCTGTCGCTGGTCGCCTAAAATTCACCACATGATGCACAGAGCATTACTCTGCGTTTGTTTATATGGCGGTGTAAGCGAAAAGGACATGGGCGCGGATTTCTCCATCCCTTTTACTTCCCCTCTTATGTCCAGGGCTGACATACAGGTTGATTCACGAGGATTTACCGTCCATTACGGGGCTTATTTCCGAAAACATTCTGAGTAAAAATTGTCATATAAACATTTGTCCATTCTCCAGTAACTTCATCCTTCTTAGCCCCAAATATTTTCCTAAGAACCTTATTCTCAAGCTCCCTTAATCTCTGCTCCTTTCTCAAAGTGAGAGTCCAAGTTTCACAACCATACAGAATAATCAGTAATATAACTGTTTTATAAATTCTAACGTTCAGATTTTTTGACAGCAGACTAGATGACAAAAGCTTCTAAACCGAATAATAACACGCATTTCCCATATTTATTCTGAGTTTAATTTTCTCCCGAGTGTTATTTATATTAGTTACTATTGCTCCAAGATATTTGAATTTTTCCACCTCTTCGAAGGGCAAATCGAACTAGTTTCTTGGAAATACCAAATTCAATAAGAATACCATATAATACTTCTCTCTTAACCGAGTCGTATGCCTTTTTGAAATCAATGAATGACTGATGTACTGTACCCTTATACTCCCATTTTTCCTCCAATATCTGTCGAATACAAAAAATCTGATCAATAGTCGACCTATTACGCGTAAAACCGCACTGATGATCCCCAATAATTTCATCTACGAAGTTAATCTTCTCAAAAGAATATTGGACAAAATTTTGTACGACGTCAACAAAAGTGATATTCCTCGAAAGTTACCTCAGTCTTGTTCCCCTTCTTAAAGATAGGTACGATTATGAACTCCTTCCATTGTTCTCGTACAATTTCCTTTCCCCAAATAGCAAGTAGGCCTACAAGTTTATAAATATTGCTAGATAATGCGCTTCCACCATCTTGTATTAATTCTGCTGGAATTTGATTGATACCTGGAAACTTGTACTTATTCGTATTTTCTATTGCAATTTCGACTACTGAAAGTGTGGGTTCGGGTGTAAATGGCTCAGTAATTTGTATTTGAATTTCGTCCCGATCATTTATATTTAGCCTATGTAGATTTAGTAGTTGCCCAAAATAGTTTTTCTATCTGTTCAGGATTTAATGAGAATCTGCAAGCAAGTCACCATTCTCATCCTTGATCACGTTTACTCTTGCCTGATATTCGTTCTTAAATTCCTTTATACCCTTATATAAATCTCGAATGTTTTTATTCTTACTATTTGTGTCTATCTCATTCAGTTTTTCCTTTCTCCTCAACTGGATCCTGTAAGAATTTCAATTTCGCCTGTTTCCTTCTTTGTACTATCATGCAACACTCTTTATCAAACCAGTTTTATACTAACCTATGCTCTGCTCAGCTGCAATTTTGGTACTATCTCTGATATTTGCCCACACGCTGTTCACATCTAACTCTTTCTCAACTTCGTCGGAACTTCCTAAAGTGGCAAACCTATTCGAAATTTCGACCTGATAATGTTGCTTAGTTTCCTCGTCCTTTAATTTCAGAATATTTAAGTTACTAATACTGTATTAACTTGTTGCTCTACTCGCTTGGCTACTGATAGTCTTTCTTTTAATTCTCCAATTATCAAGTACTGGTCAGAATTACAGTCTGCTCCGCTGAAAGTTCGAATATCTACTATACCAGTATGTCTCCGTTTATCTATCAAGATGTGATGTATTTGGTTGTGTGTCAATCCATCTGAATTTATGTATATCCTTATGGGGAAATGTTGTACTTTTGACAATTAAATTTTTTGATGTTGCAAAGTTGACTAACCTTGCTGCATTGTCATTACTAGTTACGTGTAGGCTCTCTTTTCCAATACTTGGTTTAAAACTATCCTCCCGCCCTGCTTTAGCGTTGAAATCCCCCAATAAAAATGTTCATGTGTTATCTAGATAACTGATCAAATGTACTCGTATGTTCCATTTCCTCCTAGAAGCTATTCTTTATATGGTCATCTTTCTCTTTTGTACTGGCGTGAGCATTTATAACTACGATATCGCACCATCTACCCTTAAGTACTACTGTAATATGATAACCTGTCACTGATAAATTCGACCTTTTTTACTGCTGATTTTATTCTTTTATGAACAACATGACTCATCTAGATTCAAAACCCCCTAAACGCAATTGTTGCAGATACACGAAAATAACAGTATGATTTTGTTCCTGCATTAATTTTTATGGATCATAATCAATGAAAAATGGATTCATTGATTGATTGATGACAGAGAAAGCGAGGGTAGCCGTAAGAAATCTGTTCAATATAAATCTACTTGGCCTTTTCGGGATTTGAACCCTAACCTCCGAGATTGAGACTTACTCCCTTGCAGTTGGGATAATGTCGAGTTGTGAATCAATACAGTGGAAACGCATGTTACCAGATCTCTTTTCTCTCTGTTTCACTGCATTATTTAGTTCACGGTTTTTGTAGGCCTACTGCGAAAGAGAAAGTACTAATAAATAAATTATACACACTGTAAAGTTAAACCCTACCCCCACGCACAACCTACCTCATTCTGAGTCCAATTGCTATATATCTCCCCCTCTTTTGCAGTTCAAATATTCGTCCCTTCCAAACTCTACTGCAGGTGATGGGGGAGCATTTTCTCTTGTCCCCAGTAGGAAGGTATGGGGAAAAATGGATTATTTTATTCCTGAGCGTCGCAGACGAATGCTTAACATTACTGAATAATAGTACTGCAATACGAAGTGCTTTTATTGAATTGTCGTCCATGTTTTCATTGGCTTAATCGTTTATGAGTATATGCGATTTAGCATAATATAATGAATATAAAATAAACAATTTCTCCAAAGTTGATGTAAGTTGTACTTCATTCAGCAAAATAATAGCTATAGTTTTATTATTTGACAGATGTAATTGGACTCTTGATTTGTATGCAAAAATTAACACTCAGTTTGCATGCAAATGTGTAGAAAAATTTACTGGAATCAACACGATCATCGTAAAGGAAAGAATATTTTAGGTAACTTGAGTCCTGTCCTTTCCGCCTCCCCCCCCCCAATTTAAAATTTCGTTTCTTCCGCTTCCCTTTCGCTCTTTAATCATCTCGTAGTCCGTTGATCTACCGTCTGATTTGCTAGGGTGTACAAAAATAAAATTGCTAAAGCAATTACATCAAAAAAGCTATTTTATTTTAGGTATGACGTTACAGAACGAGAGCCATTTTTACGAAAAAAAAAAAGATTATTTCTTACCAAAGTAATAAGTAAGGCTCGGAAGTTCATGCAGTTGTATAATTTTTCCTGGAGGTATAACATTATCTATAACAGCGATGGGGAAAAGTAGCACAGTGTGTTCCCTTCCCCTCAGTAATAGTTGAACCCCTCTCATTGCTAGCTAGCAGACTACTCATTCCTATATCTTTTTCCGTCCAAATCGCGACCACTCTGTCACAACAAATCTGCGAGTATCAGTGGTGGAATCATGTCCCACAGCAATATAAAAAGATACATTTACAAAGACGAATGGGAATATAAGTACTTTTGTGTCCCTCGAAATAACAAAGCATCGTGTTTGTTGTGCAACAAGGAGGTATTCTGCTCCTTGTTTAGTGTGTTCCGGCATTTTAAATCCCTCCATGAACAGAATTATAGTGAGAAGAATTTGGCAGATAAATATTTGAATTTGTATTTATATCGTGGAGACATTGTTATAACAGAAATCCTGATATTACAGTATCGTGACGGTTTTGTGTAGTTGTTTTACAAATTAAACGCTAATTTATATCCTTCTTTTAAATAGGGCCATCCCGCAATAAGATAAGAAATTGGAAAAATTAAAATGTTCATTAAAAACCAAAGACGAGCCAGCTTCAGTTTGTTTAGCAATAAACACACTTCGTGTTAGTCATCTTTTCTCAAAAATATATAGCAGAGAAATTTAGGTGTTCTCGGAAGGTATTAACAACTTCGGCCCAAGGTTTTATAATATGATCATAGCTAAATTCCTAAACATAAAATTTGCTAATGCTCCTTATTAAAAAAAAAACCATCAATTAACAATTGCTGTTAACAGAGAAACTTTAAAGTTCAATTATTGTGATATCTGTGTTTTTTCTTCTTCTTTTTTACTTTTTACTCTGTTATTTAATAAAATGTCTTAACATTTTGTGAAATGCTCCCTGAGCACGAGTATGTAACTTATTCTTTTTGGAGGTGCTAGAGTGTTTGATATATATATAAAAAAATCAATATGTATCTTTGGTCTAGCAATAAAGTATTATTATTATTATTATTATTATTATTATTATTATTATTATTATTATTATTATTATTATATTGTTGTTTCTTTGTAACATTATTTATATATTTGTTAATTCTGCAGTGCTTGGGAAAAGTGACATAAGTCAGAACAGATGTTCCGTAAGTTGTCAATAAATTATCAAAAAAGGTTTGTGGAAACTGACTTGTGTCACTTTTCTCGAGCACTACAGAATTATTCATGCTATCAGTTCATCTGTTGCAAGAAAAGTATTTGCATTCTATTTACTTTGTTCATTACTCATTCGATCTGTTTACCGAATGAAGTACACAATTATTATTTTCGTTCTATTTATGTAAATATATTTTAATTACTAAACTGTAAACGCTTGTTTTGTTCTATTAACATTTATCAGCACCCTATTAGTTTAGATCAGGAGTATAACAACACAACTATTTCTCTTCTCTTCTCTTCTCTTCTCTTCTCTTCTCTTCTCTTCTCTTCTCTTCTCTTCTCTCCTCTTCTCTTCTCTTCTCTTCTCTTCTCTTCTCTTCTCTTCTCTTCTCTTCTCTTCTCTTCTCTTCTCTTCTCTTCTCTTCTCTTCTCTTCTCTTCTCTTCCAAATAACCAACGAACTACTTAGGTTTCAAACTAGTACTGTTTCATCTTAACCAGCGCAGACCAAAGAGTTTGTAATATATAACTAGAATAGAGACACCAACGGCGCTAGTTTCGCGTACAAAATTGAACCGCTGTTCGGCCGCCATTAAAGGGAGTTGATGCTTCGCCGGGAGTGCTAGCAGTTCATGCTTATTGAGGAGTACGAACAAATATAAGTACACTTAAAGGGAAATAATAAGAAAATTGTGAAATACTGCGCCGCAAATAATTGTTCGAACATAGCTACTATTGTAGGATGCCCAGGAAAGCATGCATATCTTAATATTTGGAAGAATGTTCCAAATGCAGTTCATCCTTTGAATGTGTTTACAGAATGTCGGAATATTTCTTGGATAAAGTTTTTCCAGAAACACATTAATCAGGTTTATAAGGTTGGTTTCAACAATGTATGTAAGGGTTAGGTGCCATTATATTACAGTGGATTATAATAGCAGAGTGCATAAGAAATTCCTCAGACTACATCTGTCTAAAACTGTTTTGTTTCACAATAAATAAATTAATCATGTAATTTCCGTTTTGTACAGTATGTACTTCTAGTTTTTGGTTGTATTAAATGCAAAGAAATTAGTGAAAATATAGCTAATGGCCTGGCTAGGTCTATTATTACCACTACCACTAGGTCTACTATGACCACTACTACTAGGCCTACTATTATCACTACCACTAGGTCTATTATTACCACTACTACTAACTACTACTAGGCCTACTAATACCACCAAACTAGCCTACCATTACGACTACTACTAGGCCTAATATTACGACTACTACTAGGCCTATTATTACCATTACTACTAGGCCTACTATTATCACAAAAACTAGGCCTACTATTACCACCACTACTACTAGGCCTACTACTACCACTAATACTAGGCCTACTATTACCACTACTACTTGGCCTATTATTATCATTACTACTAGGCCTACTATTACCACAAAAACTAGGCCTACTATTACCACTACTACTAGGCTTACTATTACCACTACTACTAGGCCTACTATTACCACAAAAACTAGGCCTACTACTACCACCACTAATACTAGGCCTACTATTACCACGACTACAAGGCCTACTATTACCACTAATACTAGGCCTACTATTGCCACTACTATAAGGTCTACTATTGCCACAAAAACTAGACCTACTATTACCACAAAAACTAGACCTACTACTACCACTACTACTACCACTACTACTACACCTACTATTACCACTACTACTACTCCTACTATTACTACTACTACGCCTACTATTACCACTACTACTAGGGCTATTATTACCACTATTACTAGGTCTATTATTACCACTACTACTAGGCCTACTATTACCACTACTACTAGGCTTACTATTACTACCAAAACTAGGCCTCCTATTACCATTACTACTAGGTCTATTATTACCACTACTACTAGGCCTACTATTACCACTACTCCTAGGCCTACTATTACCGCTACTAATTGTATTAAAAAGTCTGTACTGACCTCTAACTTGGTAGTCATCAACTACACAATGAATAGATTGTTTTATGATAAAATTTATTCTCATTATATTTTTAATCAGTTTCCAGAATTTTTATGATATCATATTTCACCACTAAATATTTTCTAAGCACCATATACCTTCCTCTTCCTTTGCATGAAAAGACTGAAATATAGATCATTTTAAATATTACAGTAAATATCCATTATTATGTCCTTAAAACAATACTAGTAATACTGAAAATTAATTCTGACATTGCCAGTATTCAATATTTCACATACTTATCCTAAGTGTATATGGGTGATTTAATTTATTTTATAGAAATTCGCCAAAGATAAATCATTATAATACTTTAATAAATATAGCGCTCCTCTGCCATTCATGTTTCTTTCATCACGACTCATTCTTTGTAAAATATGTTTAAAACAGTGTCTGTCACCAGGCTGCATCAATGTATTGTGGTACTGTTTTCGAATTTCGCGCCGCAAACATTCCCTTTAATGGCGAATACTAGCCGATTCAATTTGTGACATTTTTCTTGCCTGCCACTCACGGGTATGTGTATCTAGTAAGTATTACAAACTCTTCGGCGCAGACTGGCTTCCGTGAATGCAAGTCACTCTACCTTATAATACGAGCAAACAGGGAGGCTTTCTTGGGTCCCGCCTGAACTGAACCTATAAAACCCGGGCTCAATGGGTTCAGGCTAAAAGTTAACTTGCTTTGTAGCGTCACCGGAACCCAAGCCTGACGGCAAGCAGGTACGGGCGTGAGTCTTGTCTGATTTTCCGGCCTCTAGTATCGGCGTAACTAGGTGTTGGTTGAAATTGAAAGCATGCATATGGTACATTGTCGATCAGATGATGCGGTACATTTTCGATCTACATCCTGTTTTAAATTTTCTTCATAGATGTCACGTAGGAGATCAGAGAAGAAATGTTAAATGTTATGTTTTATTTAACGACGCTCGCAACTGCAGAGGGTATATCAGCGTCGCCGGATGTGCCGGAATTTTGTTCCGCAGGAGTTCTTTTACATGCCAGTAAATCTACTGACATGAGCCTGTCGCATTTAAGCACGCTTGAATGCCATCGACCTGGGCCGGGATCGAACCCGCAACCTTGGCATAGAAGGCCAGCCCAGAGAAGAATGTTAACATGAAATGGTCATCGATTAACATGGAGAAGGTCGCGAAGGATTTTATGGAAGGCCGCTTGTCCACTCGAGGGGCTTCTGTATTATATTCAATCCCATAAACACCTTACAAAATAAAATTAAACAGTTGGAGTTCATTCAACTAGGATTGAATCGTCCCGTCGACGATACCATAGATCTTCCTACAAGTACCATAAAAATCCCACAGAGTGGGACTCTATCTATAAACAAAAATTATCTTCTTTGTTTTCCCAAGCATGGGGAAAAAACAGCTACTGTGGGATCAGCTATTAAAGATTTTCGGTGTTTTGGCTTTATGCCATTTAATGAATATGTCGTGCCGGATGAGAAAAACGCTCTTTCATTGTCTTTTGTTCTACTGGAACCTGAGATAGACCTAGGCCTAAGTGAAAAATTAGATAGGCCTAAAAATCAATCTTCTTCGGGAGGAAAAACAGAATTAAGTCATATTCATCCAAAAACCAAAAGTAAAGAACCTATGAAACTCATTGCAACGTCAACTCCAAAGAATTCCACCCTAATCACTTATTCACTCTCAACCTATAAAACAATCAGCCCAATAGACCTATCATTGGATAATTCTATGAAACTAATTTTGCCAACACCTCAGTAGAAACTCTGATGAAAAAGCGAAAGATCATATCTTCATCTCATTTAAAGTCTGATCGCATTTTGATGAAACAAAAGCAAAAAAGTCCCTGTTTAAGAATTGCAGTAGAAGTATTATTAAAAAATCAAAAAGACCTATGAAAGGCAGGCCACCAATTAGACCTACAACACAGACTGCAGATCCTTAATCAAATAATCCTAATGAAAATAACTGTGGATTATAGGCTACCTTTTGAACTACTACTCTGAGAAGTTAGTGCGAAAAAGTTTGTGGATTCAGTGTCAAAAGTATGACATTTGGTACCACCAAGCATGTGTAGAAGGCAAAGCAAAACATATTTTTTATGTGGGAAATGTGTATGATCGACATTGTGCTCAGTGTGATCAGCATTGTACTATTACCGGTACAATTTCGATTGAAAACAACGTTTTATATTTTGTGCAAATTTGTATACAAATACAGTTTAAATTTAATGATTGTAATGTGAATAGTATTGTTCAAGTCCAGTATTTCATTCTCTGTATAAATAATTGTGCCTAATCCTGGAAATAAAGTGTCAGATTTCCATTATTTAGGTTCTGATCGAAAATGTACCACCTTACCCTACATTGATTATCTCAGTAGTTTTAATAATAGTAAAAAATAGTGTAACTATACGAGTAAATCTTATTCCACAAACGTAGCACAATGAATTGCTAGTAGCGAAATTACAGTGGTACGTTTGGGTTTCTGTCTCAGTAAATTAGATTGTTTCATGCAGCTATTCATATTCCAGTTTCCGTTCATTTATTACCAATGTTAGTAAACCTGACATTCTAACCTAAATAGCGACATATACGCACTTGTATATGCTTTCATATAAGTACGTGACCTAAGGAGTTGAATTGTCGACTAGGAACAAAGAGAAATGAATGAACCAAATACTTTCAAAATATATTGAAAGAGGGAAATTAAATTACAATAAAAATAAAAAAGTGGAATAAAATGAACTATGCACTTAGGAATGATATCGAATATCAACGATTTGTTAAAGACAATACCTAGAATAATACGTACACAATTATACTAATAATTGAAATTAATTCATATAGTGCTGAAAATTAGAGGATCAATCTCAAAATATATCTAGTAAACATTCAATTTCTTAGAATATAATCGAAGTGAAATCTTTAGCTTGACTGCTATATTCAATTGAGTAGAACTTTACAAGTTGTAACGGTATGTCTGAGTGCTTTGTCTTTGTAATACGGCAGAATGTAACCATATGCATCAATCAATGGTCTTTATGATCTTGGAGCTTGTGCGTTTTTTCCTTTCTGTGCTCACGCGTTGATGTTCCTTGGGCCGCCAGCTGATGGTGCGGGCTGGTGCAGGCAGTGGTTGTCTAGAGCTCGAGCCATCAGCTAGGATTAAAGGGGGTTTGGTGTTCTTGTTTGGTACTGATACCTTATCAACCTATGATGGAAGATTGGTCGTGCTACCATGGCTTGTGCTAGACTGAAGGGAATCCATATTGTTAGTCCTTATGCTGCAATGGTTAGTAAATATTAAGATTGGTTCTGACAGAGTATTAAGATTATGAGCTGATTGTATGTATGTATGTATGTATGTATGTATGTATGTATTATGTAGGTATGTATGTATAAATTCACACTGCAAATGGGTATATATCCGGTGGCTGTGGTAATTAATTATACTCAATAATGACAATTAATAATAAACAAAATTAATAAAAATACAATTAATAATTAATACTAATAATTAATGATAGTAATAATAATAATATTATTAATAATAATGATATTTAGATATGTATTGAAGATTTTTAAGGGAATCATTCTAATTCTATTATTATTGTTAAATAAAATATTTATTGTTAATTTAATGTTGTTTAATCAGACATAATTGTAAATTTTGTTTATTCTTTCTTTTTAAAGAAAACACTGTGAGGTTGGTTGAATCAAAGGTTTGAAGTTTAAAGAGCATTGTTGGTTTTAAGGATGTGTTTGCTTAGTACAATGGAAAATTAAAACTTGATATAACTCTATGTTCTGAAGTGTTAAAAATGTATTAAAACTTCCAGTAATTCCGCTAATACATTGGTCCATTGTTTCGAAGTTCAACATTAATAACATTGTATTCAGATAATGAGATATTTGAAGAAAAATTAATTATACGCTGTATTTTTATGATAACTTCTGCCGTCATATAATATCAAGGAAAAGGGTGATTTATTTCTTAAGTATTTAAACAGTTTCCCATTCGTGGGCTAAAGAAACGAGTGTACTGTATATTAAGATGAAAATATATCTTCACCATAAATCTATTTACACCCTATTTTTTGTTCTGATAATGTTATGAAGTCAAATACAGGTGAACTGTTTCAGGATTACTGCCCATTTAGTCTACGTTTGCTTTTATGGACTCATATATAACCCTAAGTACAAAGTCAATGTTAGGAGCAAAGTGCAAGTAATTAAGGATTAACCAAGTATATAAGTATAAACCAGTAAATAGAAGAGATGGAGGTAGACCAAGAAGAAGGCGGAGTTATAAATCTGAACAGGAAATCAGTCCTATGAAATGAAAGTTGATAATCAAATACTTAAATTATGTTTCACTGGACCACGGTATTGATTAGAGAATCCTTGCTCATTGATATTAGTGACTAAGGATAGCACATAGTTGTTTATATCGTCAATACGAACTATTAAGTAATGACCTAGATTTTATGATATTTTCCTGAACTAATAAGATGGGTTTATTCTATTAGTACTGGACAAATAGTTATTGATTTAGTTACATTTTGATTAAAAAGGTCGTGCCAAAATTCTTTCCTACAGATCCTACATGATTTACTCATTTGTCTTTGACTTTCTTGAAAACGGAAAATTTTTTATGTCCATGGGCGTAACTTGGGCCACCACACTGGGAGGGGAGATCAAATCTTTAGTTTACCACATAACAATACGAACTGTGTAAACGGCTTCCTCAAAATGTTTAATCATACATAGGCTGACCAGACGTCCCCGGTTTTGAGTTGCTGTCCCCAGGGACCAAATATCCTCGTTTTGTCCCCGGAAATTAATTTTGTCCCCAGAAATTTTGATTTTGTTTCAATAACATTTAATTTAATCATTTCTTAGAAGACGAACTTATTCAGTAATATACGAAGGTGTACAGTCTCAGATTAGACATATTTCTGCAGGTTTACCTCAAGGGAGCATTCTAGCCCCTTTTCTCTATTTAATTTACACTCATGATATACCAACACCTAAATCAGATTCTCTAACTGTAGCTCAGTTCGCTGATGACATTGCTGTCCTTAGCAAAGGAGATACTGGTGAACAAGTGACAACCATTCTACAAAACTTTCTTCAAGAAATTGAAATATGGAACAAAAAATTGAGAACAGTCATGAACACAAATAAGTCATCAACAGTAACATTCACATACCTCAAAAAAGAAAAAGTATTTCCATTATACCTCAACTGTTCACCAGTACCACAGCATGAAGAAGTATGATATCTTGGACTCATCCTAGACAGTCGCTTGACCTGGAATAAACATCTCACTTACACCCTCCAGAGATTAAGATACAGACTTCATCGATTGAAAGCAATACTTTCCAGCTCTTGTCTTTCCCTTTCCAACAAAAGGTTAATATATGTAATGCTTCTCAAACCTATTTGGCTCTATGGATGTTCATTATGGGGATCGGCTTCTATAAGCCAAATCAAGCGTATTCAAATATTCCAAAATCGGACACTAAGGATAATCACTGGAGCACCATGGTACGTAAGAAATGAAACACTTCATTCAGATCTAGACCTAGCCAAAATAGAGACTAATTCATTCTTCCTACACATGCTTATTTGCAACATTGTCAACACATTCTAACAACTTAATCAACTAGATTCCTCGGAACCTACCCCCTGCACGGCCTGATCGTCGCCTTAAGAGGAAAAGGCACACTGATTTGTTGATGCTTTGAGGAACGTTAATGGACGTCACCCTCTCCACAAGTCTCATATTATTGTAACGTTAATTATTTAAGCACAATTGATAGTACCAATGTACAAAAATTGTCAAATAAATTAAAAAAAAACATTTTACACTTAAATATTTAATTATCGTGATGAAACTGCTGTGATTCATGCACATTTCTGAACGGATCTCAGTATGAGACAGAACCAACGAGCACAGTATTAGATATACTGCGCTCTTTGAGAAGAAATTAGCATCTTTGTGTTCATTCGCGTTGCGCGGAAGAGTTAGAGCTGCTGCAGCGTCCATTTTTAACTAGTTTAAAAAATTAGGAGTTTTGTGGCAAACCACCAGGTGAAAAGTCGTATGATGTTTTTGAACATTAAAAAAAAAAGTCATTCCATTTGAAAATCTTCTCAAAATAATGCCATTAATCATGTGTCTCTCAGTAATTCATCAGTTGAAAGACTTTTGTCCACAATGAACTCAATCTGGACTGATGAAAAGTCAAGAATGGAAATTGAATCAGTTAAAGCTTTGTTACAGATGAAAACAAAATTTAATTTCTCATGCGAAGTATTGAGTGTGAAGCTGTATGGGAATGAATAGATCCTTAAAAATATTACATTCTTCAGACAAGTACTTGTAAAATGTGTGTGATAGAAATCAGTGTGTACAATATTAGCCTATGTGAAAGACTTCCATGCATGCGTCAGTACTGAAATTGAATTCTTAGTAGCTATTATGTATAGGAGTTTAGTGTGTTTATGCCTTTATTTAAAAAAGTTAAGATATTCAACAGATTTAGTGTGCAAAATTCTATCATTATATCTACTGTTACATGCATTTTCTACAACATTTCAACGGAGAGTGACTAGGTAAGCATTTGTGGTTTTTCTTGACGTATATTTATTATTATTATTATTATTATTATTATCATTATTATTAATTTTTTCACATTTAAGAATTAATACACAGAATTAAATCATTGAACCACAGAATAAACTATAGTTGGTGTCATAGAAATTAATGAGATTTAAGAGAAACAATAAATCAGACTTTACCAAAGTAAACTAATACATGAATACATTGTAATAAAAAGTTAAGTAATTCTGAATAAGACATAAGTATCAAATAGTGGAGTAAGAATATGAGCCAAGCTGTAGGTCGTAATGAATCTGTAGTCTTCTTCCTCGAAGAGCTGCTTCGGAATTAAATGCATCAGTTATTTTAGAGATATTAACGTGAAATTCGTTCATTGCATAAGAATCCCAGATGGTGAGGTCTTTCTTATCTTGTAGTGTAATGTATATACGTTTTGAGTCTTCGAAGACAACAAAAAGGGCGTTCACTGCTTACTAAACTCATGGGCGCCGTCAAGAATGTTTCAAACATATCATTTTAATTGAAGGCCTTAGATCAAAATCATCGGCAGTTTTCTTATCTATAGGTCAGAATACATTCAGTTCTGAAACAAAATATTGACTTCCTGTGAATTATTGTAATTGGCACAGACTACGTTCACGTCTTCCTCACTGGTTTCACTTAAAATTGAACGAAACGATTGTTGCACTTTCATAATTATTATTTTCTTTAAATTTACCCAGATATCACTTAACAGAACGTTTGCAAGAGAAAAGTACACAATTTGGTTACAGAAGTATACAGCTTATTGACAATAATTCTATCAGCTTCAGAACCGCCAAGCTCTTCAGGGAGTTTTCTTTATCTTGGAATCATTGGCATATCGCGCCCTTCGTTTTCCGTCGATTCTTCTGTTGCTTTCGACGGTTTATTAAAATTTTCTCTGTTTCTTAGTTTCTGAAGTGTAAATACAGTTGATTTGGTTAGTAAGATGACTGTGGAATAATTATTGCAGTTTTCTTTCAGTAGTACAATGATAGCATATTAGTAGGCCTAATCTCCAGGATTGTAGACATATTATTTAAGAAGAGTAAAAAAAAAATCGTTTACCGATCTCAAGAGGACACTTGATTAGATTATATCCCAGATTATATATACCCAGATTGCTCGGCGTTATAGGCTTTGACGGTAACAACTTTTGTCAGGTTTACTATGCTATGCTGCTATCTAGTTGCTACATAAGGAGTCAGGTCATAACTCCCATTTGAATTGCATTAGTGACCGTACTGCCATCTAGTGTTCGTTTACGGCGGACGGGTGGCGATCCTGGCGGTTGTTCTCTTCAAAGTGCAACCGATTTTTAACATAGGAATGAGCAATCTATATAATATGATCTGGGATTATATTAACAACGTCTTTTTTGATTTATATACTTTGTCTAATGGCGGGTACTAGACACTTCATAGTTGTAACCAGTTGTGTAGATTAATTTACCTACAGAGTCATTGCTCAGGTTGCGCTTTAGGAGGCTGGTCTACGCTACACCCACGATGAGATGAGATGAGATGAGATGAGATGAGATGAGGAGCAGAAACTCACGGAGAAAACCCCTGCGTTGTTTTTTTTACCACGAGCTTGCCCAACAAAAGCCATAAAGCGGGGTAAGCCGGGGATCGAAGAAGGGTCCACAAGATTATTAGTCCAGTGTTCCAACCATTGGACCACAGTGGTGGCTATTCATTCTTTGATATTGAGCCAAGTATTGAATAAGCAGTCGCGGACAGCCGATGAGGGGTGGTCCTCTAGTTTGGGGGTTGGGCGAAGGGCTAACAACCCACCACCATAAAAAACAGCTTGTTACGAATCCTTCAAATAAGCCTCGGATTCTTCACCTGACATAATTAGGAACATTAAATCCAGACGTTTGAGATGGGCAGGGCATGTAGCACGTATGGGCGAATCCAGAAATGCTTATAAAGTGTTAGTTGGGAGGCCGGAGGGAAAAAGACCTTTAGGGAGGCCGAGACGTAGATGAGAGGATGATATTAAAATGGATTTGAGTGAGGTGGGATATGATGATAGAGAATGGATTAATCTTGCTCAGGATAGGGACCAATGGCGGGCTTATGTGAGGGCGGCAATGAACCTCCGGGTTCCTTAAAAGCCAGTAAGTAAGTAAGTAAGTAAGTAAGTAAGTAAGTAAGTAAGTAAGTGAGTAAGTAATATCTATTATGACAGTGAAATCAATCGGAACTTAATGTGAGGCTTCTAAACGACAGTTCAATCTTGTATCAGATAAATACTCGATTGTTGTAGATATCCTTGCTTTAGTATAGACACTCTCGAAACAGAATTTACTTTCGAATATTTTTAAATCCAGGTATGTAGCCTATTCAACATCCCGATCATATTTTTCACATTCTCTACAGAACTGTCGTCTTCAACAATGAACAAGTTCAGCACATGAGCGTAATAATTCACGTAGATAGCTAGATTGTTTTCATCCCTCATTCTCTTAGCACCCTCCGAATATAGTCCACATATAGCGGCAACCCCGTAGTAGCACTGATCTCTCGCATTTTAAAATTTCAGACTACACTTCGTTCCATAATGTCTGACAAGAGAAGTAAACATTGCCGGTAGAGTAGGAGAGAAGAATAATTAGCCTACTATTCAAACAATGATAAAAATCTCATTCCACGTTGGTCTTGAAGTTTGGCGGTCTGAAGAGTTCTACCCCTGCTGAACTAGAAGATAAGCATGGAATGAGGCAGCTGCCATTGGTTGAATAGCAATTGAGGAGCGTTTTTTCAAAAGTCGCTAAACGCTAAAATGTTCAAAATTGAGTTTTTGGTGGTTTTATGTCAACATTTATGTTACGCGTATTCCTGTAAAATCAGTTTTAGCAAAAGTCGACAAACGCTTTTGTTATAGGGCGTTGAAAACTGCGATCTTTTGTAAAACTCGATATTCGCCTCTTCATTAGTTAAAGCAGAAGTCGATAAACGCCAGCCACATTAAAAAAAGACAGAATACTTTTGTCAAATTCATACTTGGATTTAAAAAAATGTTTTATTTTATGCAACAGACCACAATTTGATAGCAATCTATATTTACAATAACAAGGTATATGTAGGCCTAAAATATAAATAATTCAATGTATTTAAATCCATTTAAATTTGTTTGGATCCAAATTACATTAGAACAACAATATAAAACAGAATGTTAATATTTATGTGCCAGGCGTGTAGAAAGAACTTGGCTCGCGATACGATTCCTTTTGAACTCAACCAATCAGCTTTTGTCTTGCTCTGCGGGATTAATTTTATTATCGTCTATTGTCAGGTCATTCTGAACAGCTGTGTCTCCGCTTCTAAACGATTGTAATGAGAGCATAGTATTGTAAACTATCATAATATGGAGTCTGTTTCTAGTGATTCTGAAAATTGTACAACTGTTGTTGAAAGTGTAGGCGGTAGGAAGAGATCATAGGTAAATGCACCTAGAAAGACTACAAAGAAAAGCAAGAGCCTTCATATTGTGTGTTCTTATGGGTTTCCGGTTATACCCATCAATCCAAAAGCTTTGGGGAGGAAGGAGTGCAGAGTAGCTGGGTCCTCGGTAGAATAGAAAAAGTCTACCGCAAAAAAGAAATAAATTCTGTCTCCTGCAGAGTACTGTGAAATTCTGGGTCAACATGATACTGTGATTTTTATTAGTTACAACAATGTAATTTATTCGTCACAACAATAATTCCTTTCTACAATTCACCTTAACGCTCTCGTCAACAATTGGATCTTCACTCAACACAGTATTCGTTATAGCACTCCACCGACGACAATGACAATTTACTTGGACTATTACGCACAACAATGAACTGTTAATCTTAACTAATATTTACACAGTACTATTTACAAATCAGAACTACCAGTTCTCAGTTCACAGTTCTTCTATCTCAGTCACTCGAGTTCACAGTATCTCGAACCACAGACCTCCAGAGACAGTTCACTGTACTCGAACTCGGGTCCCTCCAACTGCGGCCACTGCACTCGAACTCAGGTCCCTCCAACTGCGGTCCACTGCACTCGAACTCAGGCCTTCGGATGCTGACGCAGATGCGGACGCACACTCGAGTCGAACTCCGGCTGGCTTGCTTGCTCTGGCTTTCTCACTGACTGAATAACTGAAAACTCTACGACAACAACAACTCTCTAGTTCGCTGGCGCCTGCTCTTTTATAGCAAAATCATAGTTGCGAGAACCTTCTACAGGTGTGTAGAGAATTATCTCAATATCTCTACATCGACATTTCTGGAAGGGCCGGGAAGGTCCGTTCCCCCTTCCCTCCGTAAGCAGCTGCGCGCGCGGACTCGTCGCGTGACGTAATACACCCTCTCTCTTCTCTCCACCGCGCGACGTCACTCAATGTTCCGTGGAGCCTGTGCGATCTGCTTTCTTGCGGGACGCTGGTCGTGAGTTCGATTCTCACGTCGCTGTCACATTGCCCCCTCCTTAGGGCTGCTCGTCCCGGGCAGTCCCTTGGTAGGCGGCTAATCGGTCCAGATGCACCACCATCATCTTCCCTCGAGGTTGTCGCTGGATGCGGTACACCACGTCGTTGATCCGGGTCACCACGCGGTATGGTCCATCCCAGGCACGCTGCAGCTTTGGTGATTTCCCTTTGGTCCTGGTAGGTCGATACAGCCACACCAGGTCGCCCTCCTGGAATCCTGCAGAGTTGGCTAATCTGTCGTAGCGCACCTTCATCCTGTCGCTGGCCATCTTGAGGTGTTCTCTGGCCAGTTGGTGAACTCCATTCAACTTCTCGGTGAGTTCTGCCACATAGTCAGTTGCTGGCTGGTCGGCGCTGGGTGGCGTGCCAAACAGCAGATCACAGGGAAGGCGCAGCTCTCTCCCGAAGACCATGTTTGCCGGTGTCATCCCTGTTGTATCGTGGACCGAAGCTCTGTAGGCCAAGAGGAACAGTGGGACTCTGGCATCCCAGTCTCGTTGATGGTTGGACACCACCTTCCGCAGATGCTCTTCCAAGGTTTTGATGTAGCGTTCCACCATACCATCGGACTGTGGGTGGAGGGGAGTGGTCCTGGTTTTATGCACCCCCAGACGCTCGAGCAATTCTCCCATCAGGTTGGATTCGAAGTTGCGCCCCTGATCGCTATGCAATTCCCGGGGCACCCCGAATCGGCAGATGAAGTTGTCAAGGAGCGCGTCGGCCACCGTCGAAGCCTCTTGGTTGGGAATCGCGTACACCTCTGGCCATTTTGTGAAGTAATCCATGGCGACTAGCAGGAAGCGGTTCCCGCGATCCGTGACCGGGAACGGTCCAGCAACGTCGATGGCGATCCTCTCAAAAGGAGCTCCCACGTTGTACTGCTGCATGGCTCCCCTGCTGCGGGTCCTTGGTCCGCGACTGGCTGCACAGGTGTCGCATCTTCGGCACCATTGTTCCGTGTCGGTTCTCTGATGCAACCAATAGAACCTCTGCCTTAACTTGTCCAGCGTCCTGTTGGCTCCCAGGTGGCCTCCAGTGACTCCAGCATGAGTCTCCTCCAGCACTTCCTTCACCTTGCTCCTGGGCAGGACAAGTTGTTCTATGCGGGTCCTTCCATCGGCCGACTCCCAAATCCTCTTCAGGATACCGTCCTTGACAGTGAAGGATTCCCACTGGGCCCAGTAGCTCTTGTAAGTGGTGCTACGGTTGGCGATATCGGCCCATACTGGTCTCTGGCCGGACTCCACATCACGCAGTAGCTGTCCAATGTTTGGGTCCTCCAGCTGCTCCCTCCTTATGGCGGCGTTATCCCATCCTGGGCTAGGCTGGGCGGCAATTGCTCGTACTGCGTGGGCGCCATCCCGCTCTTCTACTTTCAGGCAGTGTTTGCAGCCATCCGGGCACGGACGTCGTGACAGGGCATCAGCGTTGGAATGTTTCTTCCCTTGTCGGTGTTCAGAGGTGAAGTTGTACTCCTGCAGACGTTGAACCCAACGGGCGGTCTGCCCCTCCAGATTCTTGAAGCCCAATAGCCAGGTGAGTGCAGAATGGTCTGTCCTCAGATGGAATTCCTGGCCATACAAATACTTGTGGAAATGCTTCAGGGCTTCCACAATGGCAAGAAGTTCTCTACGCGTCACACAGTAGTTTCTCTCAGCCTTGGATAGTGTTCGGCTGAAGTAGGCAATCACCCTCTCTTGCCCGTCCTGTTCCTGAGAGAGTACTCCGCCGATGCCTACGTTGCTAGCGTCCGTGTCGAGCGTGAACTTCCTTCCAGGGATGGGATATCCCAGTACAGGAGCAGTGCAGAGCGCCTCTTTCAGTGACTGGAAGGATGACTCCGCCTCGTCCGTCCACTGGAATTGTCGTTTCTCCTCGGTCAGCTGGGTTAGAGGCTTAGCGATGTTGGCGTACCCAGCTACGAACCTTCTGTAATAAGTGCAGAGGCCGAGAAAGCGGCGCAGCTCCTGCTTGTCCCTCGGTCTCGGCCATCCTCTGACGGCTTGTAGCTTCTCCGGGTCCGTGGCCACTCCGTTGGTCCCTACTACGTGTCCCAAGTAGTTGACCTTCTTCTGGAATAGATGACATTTCTTCGGGTTCAACTTCAGCCTGGCTTGTCGCAGTCTCTCGAACACTTTCCTCAGGTTCAACAGCTGCTCGCTGAAAGTCTTGCCCACCACGATGACGTCATCAAGGTACAGCAAACAGGTGTCGTATGTCAGGCCTCTCATTACGGACTCCATTAGTCTCTGGAATGTAGCCGGGGCGTTGCAGAGGCCGAACGGCATAACGGTGAACTGCCATAGTCCTTGGCCTGTAGAGAATGCCGTTTTCTCCTTATCCTCCGGATGTAGCGCCACCTGCCAGTATCCTGACTTGAGATCCAACGTCGAGAACCACTCTGCTCCGGCCAGGGTGTCCAAGGTGTCGTCAATTCGTGGAAGGGGAAAGCAGTCTTTCCTGGTGACGTCATTCAGTCTTCTGTAGTCCACGCAGAAACGCAGGTCCCCATTCTTCTTCTTCACCAGCACCACAGGTGATGACCAAGGGCTGTCGGATTCCTCGATGACCCCTCTTGCTTTCATGCCCTCCAGTTGGCTGTCAATCTCCCTCTGTTTAGCTAGAGGGACGCGTCGAGGAGGTTGTCTGATTGGGCGAGCATTTCCGGTGTCGATGCGGTGATGAACTTTCTCCGTTCTCCCGTAGTCATTTTCAGACAGACTGAACACGTCCTGAAATTCTGTCAGTAGATCGTGGACTTGTCTTCTTTCTCTTTTGCTTAAATTCGCCGGCAATTCTCGAGCCAGCTCTTTCAGTGATGGGTCTAGATCTGGATGTGGTCGGTGACACTCCTCGTTTTCTGCCAGCGACGTCACAGACACCACCGGCTCGACGCTACCTAGTACAGTTCCACTAGGCTCCTCCTTGTCCCGATTGGTGACATTCAGGACCCTCACCGGTACCACCTTCTGATTCGGGAGTAGGGATCTGGCCACATAAACCCCATCTATCGGAGTTGTTTGCGAATCGAGGAGCAGGTTTCTCTTAGGTTGTCCGTCCAGTCTTGCCGTCACCACCATCTCGCAGCCTGCCGGGATTGTCACATGATTCTCCAGGGTGAGTCTGCCGGCCATGGGTTGGTCTTCGACGTCCGTCAGGAACACTTCATCCTGACCAAAACGCAGGATACGGCGCCTGACGTCCACCGTGGCATCGAAGATCCGCGTGGCGTCGAGTCCCAGGATGACGTCTTCAGTGATGTTGGCGACGAACACCCACATCTCCAGTCTCCTCTTTCCCAATGTCAGATCCAGGAAAACCTCCTTTTGGATGGGCAGGTTCTCGCCTGAGGCAGTACGTAGCTCATACCGGCGCAGCGGCGTCCTCCCAGGTAGGCCACGCACGACTTCCGGTCTGGCGATAGTGAGCGACGCCCCGGTGTCTACCAGTACTCTGCATGGGCGGCCTCTTATCCATCCGTCAGCAATCAGCCCATCGTCGCATCTTCTGTTAACCGTCTTCAAGATCAGCCGAGGGGATGGTGATGACGGCGCCGACGTGCCACTCGTCGCATCGGCCCCTTTTAGTTTTCCTGTTTGTGACCAGATCGGTCACAGTCCCTCCTCAGGTGTCCAGGCTCGCCGCAGGACCAGCAGGTGGGCACTCCTCGTCTTCGTCGCTCGGTTGATTTCGGTTGACGTTCCTCGACGTCGGCCGCCGCGACGCTCCTAATCCGGTGCGATGCCGAGACGTTCGCCGTCAACTTGGCTGCCTCCATCCTGAGGGCCGCCGCCAGAGCTGCATTGATGGTGCGATGCTCTGCCAGGAGTAGCTGTTGCTTTATTTCCGGGTCTCGAACTCCGCTGCCGAAGGTGTAGGCCGCCTCTCCAGCGATGAAATCATTAGGTAGGCCCCTGAGCGCCTTATGGGCCAGTTGTTCCACCGCCATCGCGAATTCTTGGAGGGACTCGCTTGACTTTTGGACCCTCGTTTTTAGCTGGGTCCTAAATGCTGCAGCAAGTTGATGGTCACCATAACGTCCCTCCAGGGCCGCCATTATCTCAGTGGCTGTCCCATCTTCTGGAACGCTGTGAAGAATCTCCGACGCCTGTCCCTGAAGCGCAGCCAGCAGCTGAGTGGTTTTCTCTGCTGGCGTCCACCCATTGTGCTCTGCGATGGCCTCGAACTGGCGACGGAATATCGCCCAAGACGTCGTACCGTCGAACTTTGGCGTCTTGACGTTGTGATGTCTGGCTGAGGGCGATGGTTCCACATGGCCACTACATGAGGTCCTCAATTCTGACGTCGATCTTTCCACGGCCCGTTGAACTTCCTCGGCAATTATCTGTTTCTGTTCTCTAGCCTGGCGATCCACCAACGCGAGGATGTGCTTGTTTTCTACAGCATGTTGGTCCATCAGCACACACGTTTCCTCTTGACGACGCTCGAGATCGCGGATTTTTCCGTCGAAATGGTCTACATCCTGTCTCAACTCGGCTACTGTCTCGTTTATAGTTGTAAAATTCTGGTTTAATTTATCCAGATCGGCCTTAAGTTCGTCTTTCACAATGGCGACAATTCCATCTACGTGGGCCGAAACACTTTCGATTTGGGTAGTGACGTCATCTTTCACTCCGCTTATGTCACTTTTCATCTCTGTTTTCACTTCGCTTATGTCACTTTTCATCTCCGATTTCACTTCACTTATGTGCTTGTTCATGTCGTTCATGTCGTCTTTCATTTCTGCTTTTACGTCACTTATGTCCTTTTTCATTTCAGCTTTCATTTCCGCGATGGCTTGCAGGATCTGCTGTAGGTTCTCCATTGTCGATAATGTCCCGATTCTGACACCAGTGTGATTTTTATTAGTTACAACAATGTAATTTATTCGTCACAACAATAATTCCTTTCTACAATTCACCTTAACGCTCTCGTCAACAATTGGATCTTCACTCAACACAGTATTCGTTATAGCACTCCACCGACGACAATGACAATTTACTTGGACTATTACGCACAACAATGAACTGTTAATCTTAACTAATATTTACACAGTACTATTTACAAATCAGAACTACCAGTTCTCAGTTCACAGTTCTTCTATCTCAGTCACTCGAGTTCACAGTATCTCGAACCACAGACCTCCAGAGACAGTTCACTGTACTCGATCTCGGGTCCCTCCAACTGCGGCCACTGCACTCGAACTCAGGTCCCTCCAACTGCGGTCCACTGCACTCGAACTCAGGCCTTCGGATGCTGACGCAGATGCGGACGCACACTCGAGTCGAACTCCGGCTGGCTTGCTTGCTCTGGCTTTCTCACTGACTGAATAACTGAAAACTCTACGACAACAACAACTCTCTAGTTCGCTGGCGCCTGCTCTTTTATAGCAAAATCATAGTTGCGAGAACCTTCTACAGGTGTGTAGAGAATTATCTCAATATCTCTACATCGACATTTCTGGAAGGGCCGGGAAGGTCCGTTCCCCCTTCCCTCCGTAAGCAGCTGCGCGCGCGGACTCGTCGCGTGACGTAATACACCCTCTCTCTTCTCTCCACCGCGCGACGTCACTCAATGTTCCGTGGAGCCTGTGCGATCTGCTTTCTTGCGGGACGCTGGTCGTGAGTTCGATTCTCACGTCGCTGTCACAATACTGTAAACATATTGAATAAAAACTGGGAAGTAAAGAATATAAAATCCAATATACAAAAAAGTGTCTTGAAGCTAAGATATCCTTCAAAATTACAACCCCACGAGTGATGACATACAGAAAATCAAACAAGAAAATACTCTTGTCAGTGGCGGACACCTATACTAGAGAATCCATTGAAGTTGAAATATTGGAAAAGAAGACCTGTGGCCGAGAAATAAGGAATGCAGCTACTTTGCCTAAGAAGAATATGGTCAGTAAGGAGAAGAAGAAGGTCGTCCTCAACCTGATGAAGTATTTTAGAATACCGAAATCTGCAAAAGATTTCTATAAAGACATTACTGGGAATTCATGTTGAATGTTATTGAATGTTCTATTATTTTGTGCACAAATTTAATTTTGTTTAAGTGTGGGTAGATCTAGCACTTATATGAATGTAATTGAACTTAAACGTAGTGATGGAACTTTCATTAGGAAAAAGGAACAAACATGGGTCTCTTTAACCCAATATTTTCAATCGCCGTTTGGATGTGAAAACGCAAACTATGAAACAAATCAATGTTATGAAAATATTAAAAGAAATGCTAAGACGGGTCATGCACAAGATACAGTGGAACATTTGAAAACTGACAGTGGTACTTTCACTCTCAAAGTTGATATTTGTACGAAGAATCTTTCAATTATCCAGGATCAAATAGAACCAATAGAAAATGAAAATAATTGTGATGCTGAATAAGCGTTAACATTATTTTCATATCTTATATATCTAACATATCTTCACACGTTATTAGTCATAATTACATGTGAACTCTTAAATCAGTGAAATAAAGAAATATCGTTTTGAAAATCTGCAATTATATCTGAGTATTAATACGAAATAATAATAACAGAAATGCTTACGTTAATAAACACACATCTTCTCTTTACTGTGGATGCAGTGCTAATATTAATATGAATAATTTCAGTATTTATGAACATATCTATTCTGAATAATTAAAAATGCTGAAGTAGTGATTGCAGCTAACTGTTTTCACTGCAAATATATCTCGATGTAATAAAGCGGCATGAAACATATGTTCTCTGGCAGCCATGATTCACACTGTAACAGGATGTTAAGGATTTAACTGAGGGAGTATGCTATGTTAATTTAATAGTGGGTTTAACATGATGATAGCAGTAACAACAGTTGATGAAACATCACTTCCGTTAAGTTTGCTGTTAAACTGCCTTAACGTAATGTTAAATATTTAACAAGGGTTGGTGCAACCGGGCCGTAGTGTTGCGGACTTCGGCGCAGGTTTAAAAAGTTCATCCCGCAACGTAATAGCGCAACCACCGTGCGTAACATTGCCCTGGCGCGGGTCGTGGTTGCGCTACGGGTTTCGGCGCGCATATCTGTACGAGGCTTTAGGATCAAGGTCACTTTAGCAACCAATGTACGCATAACTTAACTATAGAGTTCCTTGAACATAGTAGACAGACATACTGTGAGTGTAAACAACGACGTCAACGTGCTGCGTTATATTCTACTATTAATAGTACAATATAGTGACTGTGGAAAATGAAATAGTGTACATATCTCACAATTTTTCATGTCCCTCGGAGACGTTGAAGGCATTAGCGTTACCATGTATATACTTGCAACTAGTTCGAAAAAACTGTTCGCTATGAATTGAAAATGCACTGTGATGACCTGAATTCGTTTCGTAGGCAGAGACGGAAGTTTACTGTACCTCTGATCACGAACCGGATTGTACACTGACGCACAGGTAAACAAAACTCAACGCGACACCTTACTCATCTGTACTCCGTTGCACTGTAACTTCACTTCATTATATAGTTGTCTTGGATCGTAAGCCTGGTTGTAACATTCTATGAATATTGACGATTTTCAGACACCACTTAAGTCCTATGTTTATGCGTCTAATTCCACTGATATTTCCGGAGAATGTGGAATGCGATCCCAGTACCAAGGAACAATAAGTCGGCTTTCGTGAGCAGAGCTGTCTGAGAGTAAATGGCTGTTTTTAAGTAGTGTCAAGTCGATTATCATCCTAATTAGGTGGTGTAAAGAAATTGTTGCAGTGTTTGCATTCTCGATTTTCTTATTACGTATTCAGTGTTCAAGTTAAGGATACGCTTACTTTATAAAAGAAAACATATGGGGTGGACTGGAGGCAAAATTAAAATAGCTTTCGAAAATCACGTGATTGGATAAGTTAGTATGAGTTGGGTGGCTGGTGGACGGTAGTGGGAACGGGAATGGCAGGAATAGGCCAGGAGGGTTTGAGGGGATGTAGAGGAACGGGCAGCTTGTGCTCTGTCCAGACCAGGCAGGCAAAAGGGGTGCAAAAATTAAACGTCCACCGCGATGTACGTACAATATAACAGCAGTTTTATACCCCATCCAGTCACTAGCGCGGAGAGTAATGCATTGCTTTAATTTAAATTCTATTAACGTCATTTCTGTCGGAGAATTTGTCTTTTTTGCGGTATGTGAAAGTTTTCGCTGTACAAGAATGTTCCGACATTTCCATTCTCTCTTTTATGATTATCCGGACGCTTAATATTTCATCCCTAGGAGCACTTATTACGTTTGGTTGAAGCCCGGATTAGCTTTTGACATTGCAACATTCATATTAACAACGCCTGCAAACTAGTCTTTACCACTGAAACTTTTACTTATGGCGATGTGCATCAAACTCATTTAAAAAGATATTAACCATGGCTTACGAAACCACCATTGAAAGGTAACCAAGGTGAAAATATATTTTCTGTGCACCATTTATAGTCGCCTTTTAATCAGAGTATAATTTGCGACGACCATGTGGGACCCACGCATTGGGAAAAGGAGCAGAAATGTTAAATGTTATGGTTTATTTAACGACGCTCGCAACTGCAGAGGTTATATCAGCGTCGCCGGATGTGCCGGAATTTTGTCCCGCAGGAGTTCTTTTACATGCCAGTAAATCTACTGACATGAGCCTGTCGCATTTAAGCACACTTAAATGCCATCGACCTGGCCCGGGATCGAACCCGCAGCCTTGGACATAGAAGGCCAGCGCTATACCAACTTGCCAACCAGGGCGACAAGGAGCAGAAGACGTCCAAGGAGAAGGTGGTCGTACGCTTTTCGGAGAGAGATTGGAACGGAGTGGACGAGAACAGCGAGGATCAGGCAGGCATGGAAAAGATTGGAAGAAATTACGAACACTATGTAAACTTGCATAGTTGTGTATTGTTTATATAATTATTTTTGTGTGTGTTTAGTATGGGTAGTTTGTTTGCGTGTTTAGCTGGAGTAATTTATATGTTTAGTTGGTATAATTTATGTGTTTAATTGGTATAATTTATGTGTTTAGTTGTATAGTTTTTTGTGTGTTTAGTTTGAATAGTTTCTTTGTGTGTTTAGTTGGTAAAATTTATGTTTTTAGTTAATATAATTTGTGTGTTTAGTGTGTATAGTTTTTTGTGTTTAGTTTGGATAGTTTGTTTGTGTATTTAGATTGATTATTTAAGTGTTTAGTTTGTATAATTTATGTCTTTAGTTGGTATAATTTATGTGTTTAGTTTGTATATTTTTGTATTTAGTTTGGATAGTTTGTGTGTTTAGACTGTATAATTTATCGCTAATATGTTTTCGCGGGATATCAGCCGAGTTAAGATTTTGGAATGCTCCAAGCTTTCGACTGCTATCTCTGCAGCCATCTTCAGGGAAGTGATGTCCGAACAGAAAGTCGGCAGGTTATATAGATGTGGCTGTCTCAGGTGAAACGGGATTGGTTGGCGGATCGGCCAATCCGGGGCCGGGAATTGTCATCGCTCGTAAGCTCCGCCCCTCCCGGGATTGCTGCGTGAAGTTTGGCGGGCGGCGAGCCCTGTTCCGCCGGTTGGAATCGGTTGCCGTCCTCGGTCCGTGATCTTCATGACCTTGATTGTAAGAGGGCCTGAGTTGGTCTAAGGCCGGTGTCCATGCCTGACTGAGCTGGAGTCCACTGTCTCTGTTAAAGTTGTTTTTCTCCAGCTTGATCTCTATGGCCTCCTTGATTGTACGATCCCAGTAGTGGCTTGATTTGTTAATGACCTTGGTGTGGTCAAACAGTATTTTATGCTCCTTTTCTATGCTGTGTTGCGCCACTGCAGATTTTTCCGGGTAATACAGCCTCAGGTTCCTCTTATGTTCTTTGATTCTGTCTTCTACTGTGCGGCCAGTCTGCCCTATGTATACTTCGCCACACTCGCAAGGAGGCCATAGAGATCAAGCTGGAGAAAAACAACTTTAACAGAGACAGTGGACTCCAGCTCAGTCAGGCATGGACACCGGCCTTAGACCAACTCAGGCCCTCTTACAATCAAGGTCATGAAGATCACGGACCGAGGACGGCAACCGATTCCAACCGGCGGAACAGGGCTCGCCGCCCGCCAAACTTCACGCAGCAATCCCGGGAGGGGCGGAGCTTACGAGCGATGACAATTCCCGGCCCCGGATTGGCCGATCCGCCAACCAATCCCGTTTCACCTGAGACAGCCACATCTATATAACCTGCCGACTTTCTGTTCGGACATCACTTCCCTGAAGATGGCTGCAGAGATAGCAGTCGAAAGCTTGGAGCATTCCAAAATTTTAACTCGGCTGATATCCCGCGAAAACATATTAGCGAACCAACGCCGAGAAAGCCTCAAATCATACATGTATAATTTATGTGTTCATTTTGTATAGTTTTTGTGTGTATTTAGTTTGTACAATTGATGTGTTTAGTTGATATTGTTTGTGTGTTTAGTTTTGTATAGTTTTTTGTGTTTTTAGTTTAGATAGTTTATTTGTGTGTTTAGACTATATAATTTGTGTGCTCAATTTGTATAGTTTTTGTGTGTCTTTAGTTTGTATTATTATTATTATTATTATTATTATTATTGTTATTATTATTATTATTATTATTATTATTATTATTATTGGATTATTTTACGACGCTGTATCAACATCTCAGGTTATTTAGCGTCTGAACGAAATGAAGGTGATTATGCCGGTGAGATGAGTCCAGGGTCCAGTACCGAAAGTTACTTAGCATTTACTCGCATTGGATTGAGGGAAACCCCCGGAAAAACCTCAACCAGGTAACTTGTCCTGATCGGAATTCGAACCCGGGCCACCTGGTTTCGCTGTCAGATGCTCTGACCGCTACTACACAGGTGTGAACTTTAGTTTGTATACTTTATGTTTAGTCTGTATAGTTTGTGTGTTTAGGTTGAATGTGAATAGTGTAAGATCTCTTGGATTGGTTCTCCAAGTATAATAGACTTTCAGCTCACCCTATACTACTGTAGGAGGCCGTTGCCCTTATGGGATTTCAGGCTTTTCATATTTCTTATATATAGTTTGAGATTGTACACTGTTTCTAAAAGATGTCAAAAGGAAAGCATCAATGCCTCTGCAAAAATGATAGCGTTTTAAAACGACTGGGCTTACCCCATTAAACATTGACACAAACGTACAGTATCCTTTATTTTCGTGTTGCCTTTTTGCCCTGTTAGATTTCTGTAAGTCTTAGTTTTTCCGTGTTGTTAACGTTAAAATCTTAGCAAGTGGAAAGTAAAAAGTGAAAATGATTATATCTCGAAGTTAGTCTGAAGTACTGATAGACTTATATACTACATATCAATATACAGGTTGAACCGCAAATAATGTCATTAATTTTAGGGGGTCAAGTTTTTTTTTTTTTTAGATATTTCAAGCACAAAGAAAGTTTAATATGATTCTGCTCGTTTTTTCTTCCTTTGAAAATTAAAATTATTTTACATGAAACATTTCATAGCGTGTTTTGGGAAAAATCATTGCTTTAATTCCCAAAGTGCTCAGTCAATTTAAGAAAGCAGTGTATTATGGGTCATTTTTGCTGCAACAAATGGGTCACTTGGAATAACCCATAACAGCATCATTCCTTTTTCTGCTATGAATCACCTGCTTACATTACGATCCTATGCAACTGCTATTTTCAGTATTTTAAGAGGAAGCACCCGAGTATCTCTTTTCCTACGACGCAGACTGAACGAAGATAGGTTATGGCTGGATCTTAGAATATTGCACAGTTCCCTTCTTATATCTGGGGTCCTAGATTGTAGCCTACACACATCCCTGATAATATTATTATTCCTTTTCGTTTACGGACATTATATCTTTTTTTAATGTAACACATTTAAATGTAGTAATTAAATACATCATTACTTCACACTCACATTGAGATACAATCATTCTTGCTTTTTATTTCATATTTTGCAATATTTGTGCCTAACAGTACTGAAAAAACAAAGAAATGCTACCCGCAAACGTAACAGCTCCCAAAGGTAAACAAATGCAACTCGAAAATGTAGGATATACGTTCGTCTCGATGTAGAACGGAGTATGCGCAGTCTTTTTTTTTTTTTTTTTAAGATGATGACTATTAGGCCTACCTTTTCAGAGTTATGGATGCTTTTCTTTTTCTCATTTTGTAGAAAGAGTGTACATACAATCACAGACTTCACTCTGGTCAAATGAGGAGGTATCAGCTAATCATGTGTAAGTAAACTGTGATTATTTATGAACTGTGCACAGATATAATATTTTAACCACGGTTATTTTTTATCCGTGATTTCGTAACCAATGGTTACATTTTTAATCGAGGTTGATGTATATCGCATAAGTTCTAATCGGAATCGATGCACTGTGAAAGTGCTGAACCAGGAGCCAGGTGCCAATTTTAGCCAGTTGTTTATGTAAGTGGTCATTAATGTTACACGTTTTATAAACAAATTTGATTCTTCTATCTTCTGAAGTCTGATTAGTGTAATATGTTACTAGTCAGCTATGTATACAATGGAGGAGTAAAGGAAATGGCCACACTACCCTATTATCTCCTGGGTTAGTTTCGTCATGAGTGATACATTATTGGTATCGCTTATGAGGTACAAACCTGTCTTCGAACAGTTGACTAACTCTAGGAGACTTTCGTTTTTCAGAATAATTCAAGAATTGCATATCAATTTATGTGAGAGATTACAAACCATTTTGTTGGTGTACAATATCACGTAAATATAGATAGTATCACTACCAGTATTTCAATACCGGAGATACAAGCAATTACACTAATGGAAAATGATACATAAACACCCGGAAGCAATGGCCCCACATGAGGTACCTTTTACTGAATAATTATACAGGTTGTACACAGTATATGATCATGATCACAGGGTAGTGCACCTATGGACAAAAGAAATTATCTTGAAAAACAACTTCAATATCTTGTGTAGCCTCCATTAGCTACAATGCAGTCCTGAAATCGTGCATAGAGACAACCATAGAGGTGTTCATATATCATCTTGGGGAATAGTGTCCACGCTGATTCCACCTGTTGTTGTAATTGGTGGAGGTTTGTTGCTGGTATTGCAGACCGGACCAGACGCCATCCCATCACGTGCCACACATTTTCAATGGGAATAGGTCTGGTGATCGTGCTGGCCAGAGGAGTTGAACACCTTAGAGAGCATGTTGGGTAATACGAGAAGTGTGTCCACGGGCACTGTCCTACTGAAAGAGCACATCTCCTTGACATTGTAAGAACAGCAACAGCAGGATGATGTTCTGGATGTATCGTGCACTGCTCAGTATTCCCACAACAAACACCAGTCAACTACAGTTGTTAAGGGCTCAGAGATATCATGTTTAGTACTTGGTTCCTACTCCTTCCACAGCACAGCACTTTTAATTGTTGCATTTACTGCCCTCTATCAGTGCTCCACGCGAATATAGTGTTTCTACGTAACTTCTGTAGAAGTGTTCGTTTTTTATTTTCCTCTAGTGTAACTCTAGCTTCGAGTTAAAAGTGAAAGAAATTGAACTTATTTTGTATAGATCATAGTATAGAGATTAGCGAATCCGACTAACGAGATAGGTGTGGAATATGGGATATTGAGAAATAGGGGAAAATGATGAGGACTTAGAAGGAAGGGAATAGAATGAACTAGAAATTGAGAAAGATGGAAAGAAGCGGAGATGCACAGAAAAAGTGTACGAAGAAGACGACGCTCAGAATGAGATATAGACAAGGAGGTACGGAGAGAGAGAGAGATGGGAAAAGGAGGTATGGAGACGAAGAAGTAAGGAGAGAAATATGGACTAGTATGTATGAAGAGGAAGATAACGAGAAGGAAGGTTTCAGGCAATCACGAAGAGTGAGAAGTAAAAGGGAAACGAAATTAATCCAAAAATACTTTTGTAAGAAAGAAAATCAGTGAAAGTATCTGAAACGAATAAAGAGAAAAAGATATGGAAAGAACGAAAGGAAGTAAAAAATAAAGAGGACGAAGGTGAGAGAAAGAAAATTGGTGAAAGCAGAGAATAAGAGATAGAAAACTTTACCCTTTTGAAAGACAGGAAATACCTTCTATGTAGTATGAAGAAATTGTTTAAAATTTCTTGACGTATTTCTCTTTTCTATCATTTCTAGCACATTTTCTTTTAATTCCTTCATGCTGATTATTCACTTTCTTTATGCCTTTCTTCCTTTCCTCTTTCTATTTTCGTTTCCTTATTATTTTAATGTCTTTATTTTGTGCAAATTTCACGTGTGCTTTTTTTCGTCTTTCTACCATTATTCTTGTTAGACTTTTTGTTTCTTTTTCTTCTCTGGGATCTTTGTTTCTTTCTATCTTTTCTTTCTCCCTAATGTATAACTTTTTGCCTATCTCATTTTCTTTTTTCGTTCTTGCGTCTCTAATTAGAATTCTTTGTATTTTTCTTTTTCGATATTCGTTCGTCAAGAATAATTCTTTATACATCTTGATTACGCAACTTTTCACACCATATCACTTCGGAAAACTTATTATTTCTCCTTCTTGTATTAAATTTTTTATTACCTCGTTAACATGTTTCAGCCTGATATCGGCCATCTTCAGAACTACAGACACACAAAAACACATCCAAATGAAATTCTCAACACACAACTCAATTTCAGAACACACACACTCTTTGACTCCACATTACACACACAAACACACCCATACAGAAACACAAACAAAAGGCGCCAAGACCAGCAACAACCAGTTCTGAAGATGGCTGATAGCAGGCTGAAACATGTTAACGAGGTAATATAAAATTTAACACAAGAAAAACAAATAATATGTTTTCCGAAATAATTCTTTGTTTTATTTCATCGCTCATTTCGTCTTTACTCAATTTCTGTTTACTCAGAAGTGTCCACATTTCTCAAATCGATGCACGCACAGCAATTTTTTATTCATGATGTTACATGAAAATCTACTCGCTACTTGCATGTCTTCTGGTGAGTAGTTCGAAACCAATTGAGCGGAAAAAATTGGGTTATGCACAATCTGCCTTGAACAGACGCCCGTTACAAAATTATGATCACATTTTCGCTCACAAGTTAATGCAATAAGTATACTTTGAAGAGAGAAACTAAACTTCTGCTGCCTCTAATAAAAGTCATTACTGGAGCACAGGCCACTGCAAATACGTACCTGAGTCATAATGCAGTAACATAACAGAAGGACTTAATCCCCAGTCATAAAGTACAGCTCGTAATAATTCCTATTCCAAACGGCACAGAATCTCGAGCTGTAAACTGCAGGGTGAAACTTTTCTGTATCCTTGAAACTATGAAGATCTAGTGATGAAAAGCTAAGTGCGAGAATGCTTCATGAGACACTGGAAGCCGTTGTTTGATTGGACTGGCCGTTACACGATGTAGTATAAAGAAAATTATTGTGACGATGCATGCATGATACAGATTAAGTAGTTCTGAGTTTGTCTTGTACCTACGTAAAGATTAATTTTTTTGGTCCTACTGAATTATCTGTTATGGCTACCATTGATTATTAATGGAAAAGAATTCGCTCCTGCGCCGGGGATCGAACTCGGGTCTCCAGTTCTACGCACTGGGCGCTCTAACAACTGAACTACGCCGAGGCTCAAACCACAGCACCATAATAACCAATGGTAACAATAACAGATAATTCTGTAGGACTAAAAGAATTAATCTTTACATAGATCATTCGCCCAACAGTGCATAATTATACAGGGTGATCTGTTTGGGTATAGATAAAATAAAACACCGTAAAACATTTACTACTGAACTTTATTTGTTGATGGTGATGCAATTCAGCCTATGTCCGCTGTAACATAGGAGGAATGATTTGTTGAAAAGTTTGAGTAATTTTTACTCTCAGGTCATCAATGTTCTAGGGTTTCTGTGAATAGACAATGTCTGCAACAAAACTCCACAGGAAGAAGTCAGGAGGATTTAGATCTGGGGAGTTTGGGGGCCAACCAAGAGATAGCTGCTTCTCGTACTGGGTTTCGCCTGCGACCTCTTGCATGTTTTTTGACACAGAACCTGTGTCTACAAATGTTCGATACCACAAGATTTTGGAATCGTATTTAGATAAGACTTACATTACGC
This sequence comes from Periplaneta americana, assembly GCF_040183065.1. Taxonomy (NCBI): domain Eukaryota; kingdom Metazoa; phylum Arthropoda; class Insecta; order Blattodea; family Blattidae; genus Periplaneta; species Periplaneta americana. Next base: position 129,936,648 of record NC_091120.1, read on the forward strand.
ACACCATACTCACGTCGAAATTTCCTTTGAACTCTTTTAACACACTCAAATTTAGCATACCAAAGAATACATTGTGCCCGCTGTTGATTCGTAGTAGCCATTTTAATCATCTACGATTTTCATTTGTCCTAGTCGGCCTCGGTAGTGTACTCTGTATAGCGCTGGCCTTCCGTGCTCGAGGTTGCGGGTTCGTTTGATGGTATTTAAGTGTGCTTAAATGCGACAGCCTCATGTCAATAGATTTACTGGCATGTAAAAGAAATCCTGCGGGACAAAATTCCGGTACACCGGCGACGCTGATATAACCTCTGCAGTTGCGAGCGTCGTTAAATAAACCATAATTTAAATTTTTCATTTATCCTTTCAGATTATGCATTGTTGATTGTTATATGTGGAAACTCCCATCTTTTAATCATAATATAACCAGCAAGAAATGTTTCCTGCTATCATAATAGCTTTATAGTAATAAATTAAAATTATCCATACCCAAACGGATCAGACTGTATATTGTGGAGTCCCGGCCACCAAATCACTCAAATGAGTGCGCTCCTTGTGTGATGACTGTTGACTTAATATACCCAGAGTGAAAAGTAATTAAACCGACAAACTCCGGGAGGTTGTGTGGGACACCAACTCAAACACTTTTCTTTAATGTGCTGTGCTGTGAGGCACTATTTCGCGAGGACACCAGATCTTAATGTAACACAAACCATTACCATGATGTATTGTTTGAGTCTCTTATAAAACATTTACACATCAAAATCACTGCAAAAGATGCTCAAAAACATTTAAACACCAAAATCACTGCAAAAAAATATCCAAAAATACCTCCATTGAGCTGTACACAAAGGTTACATCGGCGGAACATGGATAGTTTAACGCGGTAAATACTTCAGGATTATGGTTTATTTCCTCTGCTTCAGCAAATTTCCTCACCACAGGACCGGTTTAATAAAGCACTGCACTGGGTTAAGACGTACAACAAAATTTGAATTTGTAGAACATCATGAACTGAAGAACGCATGCGTCTTCTGACGGTTTAATAAATCCTCTGAGGAAAATATGACATTAGAGAAAACCGTTTGTTTTGCTGTCCCATACAATCTCCCGGAGTTTTTCGGTTTAATTACTTTTCACCCTATACGTATTTATTTATTTTATTTTATTGGGTTATTTTACGACGCTGTATCAATATCTAAGCTATTTAGCGTCTGAATGATATGAAGGTGATAATGCCGGTGAAATGAGTCCGGGGTCCAGCACCGAAAGTTCCCCAGCATTTGCTCGTATTGGGTTGAGGGAAAACCCCGGAAAAACCTCAACCAGGTAACTTGCCCCGACCGGGATTCGAACCCGGGCCACCTGGTTTCGCAGCCAGACGCGCTGACCGTTACTCCACAGGTGTGGACCCCTGTACGTATGTGTGAATATAAGTTAATATGTCGTACATGGAATAAGGCAACTAAGGAAAGATATCAAAGGAGAAAGATACGATCCGATACTGTGGTTAGAGAACCCAGTGCGTAGATCTGGAGACCCGGGTTCGATCCCCGGCGCCGGAGTGAATTTTTCTCCATTAGGCTAATATCAATTGTCTTGTACCTGTATACAGTGATTTCTCCTTAACTATTGGACGGATTTTGTCATATCTACTACCTACCAGTCAATTTATTCAGGAATGGTACACATGAAATACAATGGTTCTAGTGAGTTATAAATGCATCTATAGGGTATTTCAAAAGTCAGTTCAAACATTAAACCGCTATAAATATTACAATATTTGAGACAGGGGAAAAAACAAAAACATCACAGTGTTGGGCAGACAACGGGGTTTACAAAACATTGAGAAGATGTCGCCGTTCTCTTGTTCAACGTACAGCATTCTGTCTGCGACATCATAATGTCTTGGAATATTGGTAATTTCTTGCGAGATGGCATTTTTCAATTGCAGTAGGGTTGTTGGATGTGTCAGGAAAACTCGTTCTTCAAGATAACCCCACAACTCACCTGGCTTCCCGGCCAGACGCGCTAACCGTTACTCCACAGGTGTGGACAATAATGGAATAAGACAGACTACTGTTACAGTAAATATAGGGAGCGCTACTACAGCATATTTCAGAACTTTGTCATCCCTAGACTGAGAAATCACGATATGGAAAACATAATCTTCATGCAAGATGTCGCTCCTCCCCACATCTTTATTCCTGCACAACAATTAATTACGAAGATGTTTGGCGATCGTGTTATCAGTTACCAACAATGTGGCCTCCGCGATCTCCACATTTCAATCCGGCCGACTTTTGGTTGTGGGCTTACCTTAAAGAACGAGTTTTCCTGACACATCCAACGATCCTACTGTAACTGAAAAATGCCATCTCGCAAGAAATTGCCAATATTCCAAGACATTATCTGCAAAATACTGTGCATGGTGTCGCAGACAGAATGCTGTACGTTCAACAAGAGAACGGCGGACATGTTCCCAATGTTTTGTAAACCCCGTTGTTAACCCAACACTGTGATGTTTTTGTTTTTTCCCTATCTCAAATATTATAATATTTATAGCGGTTTAATATTTGAACTGACTTTTGAAATACTCTATACATCTAAAAAAAAATGTAGAATAGATTCTTACTCCAAATGAAATCCGAACGTTATCTTCGTGATAATTTTTAGATTTTATTTATAGATTCTTTAACTGCTTATAGACTCTTTAACTGCTAAGTCATACCGCAACTTTTTGGTGGGAATGCTACATTGGATCGCTACTGTATTTTTACCGACCATTTCATAAGGAGTCTTGCTCAGTAGATTAAGAAAAATGGAATTATATATTGTTAATGAATCCCTGGCGCTGCTGTAGGGAATTTATAAAACTCTTCACATTGATCTGTCTAGGTACAGTTGCGTATAGTCGAGAGCAACCATTAGGAGCTTGACAGTACTTAAAAAATAACATTCCATATTCTTAAACATTATTTCTTAATTAAGTAATAATGCATCAGTTTAGGGGAATTACAAATCATTATATCTATATGAACAACTATTATCTGAGAGGTATACATTTTGAGTTGTAAGTGTAACCGTTAAAATGGAATGTACAGTCTACTTAATTGCTTTTGTGTTTTGTAATTGTATCGTATAAGCATTATTTCCATTTCTTTATATAACCTATCATGTTAATGTAGACTACTACGCAGTATGCTTATTTCCATTGCTATTTCCCATTTCAATTTTTCATTTTTTATTAGTCATGAATTTTCTAGAAGTTAAAAAAATAAAATCATTAAAGTGTCCAATCAATTGTAGGCTTACTTCAAGCAAACTAACTTTTTAAAATTGGACGATGTTAATTTCCTTCAATTGTTACTCCGTTTGTGTGTACTAGTAAAATAATCGTGTACAATTAAGTGTCTAGCCTGCAAAACATTAGGGGTCACCGCTTGAAGGTCTAACATTCGATCGGAAGCTCGACTTTGACGAATGTTCTCTGACTGAACATAAACCCGATCTAAGCCTTTCTAATTCTACAGATATTATGGTAATGATCATGACGACGGCTTTATCCATAAGATGTTGACGATAAGAATGATTGTAATAATTTATTCGGTTAATTTACAACGGTATATCAACTGTAGGACATTCTACCCTTGGTGAATTACGTGATAAGAGTATGAGTTCAAGAATTCGCCATGGGATTACCTGAAATTAGCCTTACAGTTGAAAAAAATCCTCAGGAAAAATTCTACAGTATTATGAGTTAAAGCAGGATTCGAAACCAACCCTAGCGCGTCCTCGGATCAGGAGTGCAACCTGCTACCGTCCGAGCTACGCCGGTGCTGTACAGTAATGTTGAAAAACTGAAGATGAAGATGGTAACGATTAAATGACTGTAATTAAAAGATGTTACTGAATATGAATAATATTAAACACCACCACCTTCATTATCATCACCCCTAACTCGTCAATAACATCATTACCTTGATCTTCACCACCATCACCATTACTATTATCATCACCATTATCATTATTATTATTACCATTACTGTTACCTTCACCGCCATCATCATTATGACCATTACCATTATCTTCACCGTCACCATTATCATCATAATTAGACCTACCATTATCTTCACTATCATCATAATCATTACCATCACAATTACCATTTTCTTCACCATCATCATCATTATCATCACCAATACCACTTCTACTACCTTTACCACCATCATCATTATCACCATCAGCATTATCACTATCTTCAAAACCATAATCATAATTATCATCACAATTACCATTATCATCACCACCATTATTATTATTATTATTATTATTATTATTATTATTATTATTATCACTTTCACCATTATCTTCACCACCATCATCACTATTATCATTATCTTCATCATCATATTATCGCCATTACCACTTCCATTATCTTCACCACCTTCAGAATTATCATCACCATCACCATTATCATTATTTTCGCAATAGTTATCATCATAATAATTAACATTGCCATTATCTTCACCACTATCATTCTCATTATAACCACCATTACCATTATTATCAATATCTTCACCACTATTACATTATGACGCTATAACTAAAGTTAATGATGACTTGAATTCAATATCCATATGGTCGAAAACGCACGGACTTAACTTAAATGCAAGTAAATCGCAGGCAATCTTAATAGAACATCAAATATCGAAGTGTGACAAACAAAATTTGCCACCGATAATTGTAAATAATACTACTATTCCATACAGCTCGACTGTGAAGAACCTTGGTATTTATATGGATTGTCACCTGGAATGGAATGAACAAGTGAATCACACTTCCAAAAAAATATTTTCTATTATTCACTCATTAAAGCGACTGAAGCACTTTCTTCCCGATAAATTAAAATTAATCCTTGTACAAACACTCGTGATGCCACACTTTGACTACTGCGATATTATATTAAGAACCAAAATGCAAATTTGAGCAGCAGGCTACAACGTGTGCATAATGCGTGCGTCCATTATATTTGCAATATTCGTAAGTATGATCATGTTTCCCCGTCTTTCCAAACTCTGTCTTGGCTAAGGCTAAGCGATCGACGAGCCCTGCATTCTCTTGTTATCTTATTTCAAATTCTGCGCACCGCTACCCCAATATATCTGGCTTCTCGTTTTCAAAATTTATCCGCATATCATCAGCTAAGTACAAGATCTCATCATAACAATTTACTCATTATACCCTACCACAAGACATCTTTATACTCTTCATCTTATACAGTTTCATTTGCTATAAATTGGAACTCGCTTCAGAGTGATGTAAGGGGTTGTTGGACAATAACTTCATTTAGGTCAAAATTATATAAATTCTTACTTAACAGATTAATTGCTGATTAATATTTGTTACTTATAATGAAACTAACATCTGTCCATTCATATTATTATCATTAATTTCTCTAAATAGATTTATAAAACCTCTAATGGCAATTACATTAATATTTTCATTATAGAAATATATTTTAGACTTATATATATATATATATATATATATATTTCTCTCTGTAACATAGTCCTATACGCCATTTCATACAAGTTGACAGGATTTGAAAGCATTTTTTTCCCCTTCTACTTTCTCTGAGTTCGTCAGCGACAGCGTAAACGACATTTCATACAAGTTGAGAGGATGCGAAAGCATTTATTTCACTTTACGCTGTCGCTGACGAACTCAGAGAAAGTAGAAGGGGAAAGAAATGCTTTCAAATCCTCTCAACTTGTATGAAATGGCGTATAGTAAGCTTATATTAAATTAATTTTCATCATTTTACTAGCTATTTCAAATATTAAATTACTTATAATTGATTGAATTAAATTAGCTCATAAATTAAGTTACTACTTTATCTTATAGGTTTATCTAAATTTAAATAAATATGTAGTCTACTAGTCGTTAAAACTGAAGAATATTGCTGGAGAACCTTTTAAGTGTACTGTAAATATTTGTAATTGAAATATGTATTGTATTGATTAAGACTGGTTGAGTGGAAGAGAAGGCCTTATGGCCTTAACTCTGCCAGCGAAAATAAAACATTATTATTATTATTATTATTATTATTATTATTATTATTTCACCATTATAATCATCACCATTACCATTATCTTTAGTACAATTACCATCATCATTATCATTGACTTCACCACCATTATCAACATTATCATCACCATTATCATTACAATTACCTTCACCAGCTTCATTGTTATTATCATCATTACCATTACCATTATCTTCACCATTATTATTAATATCACTATTACATTATTTTCATCATCATTATCATTATCTTACCATTACCATTATAGTCACCACCATCATTATCATAACTTTACCATTATCTTCACAGCCATCATAATTATCATCACCATCATCATTACCATTATCTTCACAGCCATAATAATTATCATCACCATCATCATTACCATTATCTTTATCAAAATTATCATCATTATCACAACCATTACCGTTATGATTATCCTCAAAACCAGCATCATTATGACCACTACCATTACCTTCACCACTATCATCTCATTATCATCACCATTACCATTATCTTCACCGTCATTATCATCATTATCATGATCATTACATTATCTTTACCACTATCATAATCATTATCATCACCATTATCATTACGTTTTTCTTCACTACCATAATCACAATTATCATTACCTTCACGACCATTATTATTATCATCATCATCACCATCACCATTATCTTCACCACCATCATCATTACCATTACAACCAATATCACCATTACTATTATCACTTTCATTATCATCACCATTACCATTATCTTCACCGCCATTCTCATCATTATCATCACATTACCATTTCCTTCATCACCATTCATTCATATGTTGTGTCCATAGATCCTTCACTGCAAACCCACCTTTTTTCGAATTTTCATATTTTGTTCCTGCCTCTTTGTCTCCGTATATGATTCATACATATATATTAATGTTAGCTGTCATCTGATATCTTCTTCTGCCTCGAACTCTTCTCCCGTTCACCATTCCTTCCAGTGCATCTTCTCAGCCAGTGACCCAACCAATTCCTTTTCCTCTTCCTGATCAGTTTCTGCATCATTATTTTTTCACTGACTCTTTCCAAAAGAGCTTCATTTCTCATTCTGTGCGTTCACTTCACACGTTCCATTCTTCTCCATATCCATATTTCCAATGCTTCTAGTCGCTTCTTTACACTTTGTCGTAATGTCCATGTTTCCGCTCCATACAATTTCACACTCCACACAAAGCACTTCACTAGTATCTTCTTTACTTCTTTTTCCAGATTCTTGCAGACGATGTTTCTTTTTCTATTAAAAGCTTCTTTGGCCATTTATATCCTCCTTTTGACTTCCTCGCAGCAGCTCATGTTACTGCTTATAATTTAGTTATTATAGTACACCCCAAGTATTTGAAGCTGTCCACTTGCTCTACTGTCTTATTTAGAATTCGTGAGTTTACCTTCTTTATTTTTTTTCTTGTGACCATGGTCTTCGTTTTATTTGCGCTTATTCTCGTCCTACACTTCCAACAGCTTCATTTAGTTCCACTATCATATCCCTTATCATCTCCTCTTCTGTACCAACGCCATTTCATCAACAAATGCTATGTACTTTATTCTTCCTCCTGCTGTCATTCCTCCCATGTTCTGAAAGCACTGCTTCACTAAATCATCGCCATTATCATCAACATTATCATTAGTTTCACCACCATTTCATCACCACCTTTACCATTGACTTCACCATTATCATCATCACCATTACCATTATCTTCACCACCCTCATCATCATCATGGATTGAACTGTCCAATCCATCCTCTCACTACCAAACATAATCGTCTCTATCGTTTTCTTTGTTGACCTATAACTGCGCCCCTAGTTTGTTAGTAGATCATTTATCTTGTTACATTATTATTGTTTTTCCCTTTTTAATACTGTCTCCAATAGCAGGTTATTTAAGTAGGAAATATTGTTTGTTTCAAATTGTAGTAACTCCATCTTTTCTTAGAAATCTCATATTGGCAATTACTATGTTCTTTTCTCGTGCTATATTTAGCTAAAGTTTCACATCCATATGTCAACATTGATGTCGTCTTTGCCTTGTATAACTTTAATTGAATTTCTTTCTTACATTTGTCTTTAAGGGTAGGTTTGATTATTTCGCTCATGAACAGAAAGATTATGTAACTTATTTTGCAGGTTTCCCACGTGGTCTAAGGTATCCCCTTAGGCGGCTCGGTTCGAAGGATTGTGGATTCGAACCGAGCCTCTTGTAAGGAAGGATGCTTTTCGTTAATATTCTATTCTGTCTCTGTGGAGGCTCCTACGACCTGTTGACCCAGGCTGTGGGAGGCCCACATATCTTACTGTATTTATGTAGGTACTAGTGTGTATGTGGTCCATAGTATCGACCTCTTTCCTACAGGCATCGATGTGTAGGTCCTGCAATAGGAGGAAGTTAAACGAACATTATTGTAGGTCATCAACGTGATTATATGAGATGTAACATTTCAAATATTTAAAATTATGAACTTGTTCCGTAATTTTACTGTCTTATTTATTACTATTTGAGGATTTTACTTTTAAAGGCCAACACTTTGGAATTTTCAAAGGATATTTCTAAGTTATAGGCTATACCTCTGTCCTCTACTACAAGTTTAATATAAAACGAGTGTGCAGTTATTTTTAAGTCGTGTTCTGATTTTGATAAAATTATTTCATCTGAAAACAGTAACCTTCTTACAGGTCATTCGTTATCTCGTGAAACCAAATGCATTCGTGCGCCGTAGCTTATAGCAAGAACTTTATGGTGAGGTAAGCGAGAGAGCTAACTTGCAAGTCGAAACGTAGCGAGAAAGAGAAGCTTCTCAGTCCACATTTTCTTTCCCCTCACGCGCAGGTAGGTTTCACGAGATACCGAATGGCCTATAAAACTCATTTCCCTAGTATAAAATCTGTGTTCCGATTACTTTTTCATTTTTGATAACTATATCTGTACGTATTAAAAAAAGGAAGTGACATTAGGCACCGTCGTCTTACATCCTGTAACTGTTTCGGAGTATAAGGACGGAAGTTTACAATTATTTAGTGTTTATATAAGTATTCGTTCAAAAACTTTAATAAATGTTTCGGGTAGCCTATTTCTTCTATAGGAAGATAATTTATTTCTGATAAATTTATAAAACTTCAAGTAGCCTTATGAATAAAATGTGACTTTCGAGATTGAATTCTATCCTATAGAGTGATTCATGAGGATTTACCGTCCTTTACGGAGCTTATTTCTGAAGACATTTTGAGCAAAAAAGTCATAAAAACATAGTTCCTATTCTCAATATTTTCAGAGTTACACTAATTTAAAGTTGTTTGTAAAATACGTTTTTTCTTTAGTTTGAAGGTAAAAGAATAATACAAATAGACAATGAACCATTCAGAAGTATCATTTCTTTAATTGGAAGTATTATGAAGCTAAAAATGTGTTGTGAACTCCTTAGTTGCTTCGTACAGACATCTTTTCCTATTTTTTAACTAGAAAATTACATTATTCTTATGCACTTATCACAACAATTATTACAAATCACGCCACTCATTTGCAGCTCAATTTTGCATCCTAATTTACAGATTTGGCGAGTTTACAACACATTTTAAAAAATGTCGCCGTCCGCTTGAGTACACTTGGTCGCACGCTTGTGAACGGCACTCGTCACTCTACGTAACTGCATACGGTGTCTTTGATTTCCGTAGCGCTTGCGCTGGCTGCTGACTGCACACTGACCAAGATCACGCGTTCATACCAATGTGTTCCAATAACGAAACGTAACTCTGTAAATGTTGAGAATAGGACCCATGTTTATATGACTTTTTTTGCTCAGAAAGTCTTCGGAAATAAGCTCCGTAAAGGATGGCAAATCCTCGTGAATCACCCTGTATTCTGAATTATCTGTTTAACATAAATACACAATTCACTCATAAGCGCTGTATGCTACTGATAAAAAGATGATATAATTTAATGATAACGATGATAATATTGAAGAAAATTATAATGATTAATGCTGACGAAGATGAAAAGAATGACTGAAAAGGTGATAGTAATAAAGTTATGATGACTGTGATGAATATTGTGACGATGGTGAAAGTGAGGTGAAGATGGTGAATATAATGAAGTTCGTGAACATGATGAAGCCGTTGTTGAAGATGATGATAATGATGATGACGATGACGACGCGTATATCAAACGTTGGACAGATTTCATCACTTGTTAGTTCTGCAGATAGCTGCTGTTAATGACGTTCTCTGTCTCCCGCTAGGTGTGAGTGCTGCCTCTCATTTGAGAGCGTGTTCGCACCTCATCGAGTAGGTAATAATGGATTTGGAGACCAACTGTACCTGCAACGAATCTTTACCACGGCAGCGTTTGTGAGTGATGAAGGTAATTTGAAGAGTACCGTATATTGCATCTTCACTTGCAAATAGTGCCGCAATTTAAATTCACTGTCAATATAATTACTGCTGAATCCTCCGCTGCCTCCTTTCATTAATTACACGCCATAACAGGAGGCGGCGCTCTGCACAGTGCATAAATGGCTTAAGTTAACGTGCACAAACTCTTTTTAGTCTGTAATCTGTGTTCTTGATATGGTTTTTATAATAGACTAATGGCCGGTTTCTGCAAGTATTGTTGGAAGACTTAAAGACTGTTAAACTCTCAACAGGTTGTTAAATACAGGTTTTTCATGTCTTGAACATTAGTTTGGTTTAACAGGTTAACTGTTTGTGAACTTTAAATGTAGAATATCAGGCGGTTAACTCATTTAACAAACAATTAAACATGGCGGATGACACCACAGCTGTTCAGACAAAATTTGTGAAAATAATATATGTCGTATTATGTCTCTCTTTAAGAAATGTTTAGAGTATGACTGATAATATATCATTTAAGAGATATTTCGGAATATTAATATACTCATAGAGAAGATAACCTTTATAAGTCAATTGATTATCATACTGACGCTTATTTCAGTGCTGAGCTATTAGCCATTTAATATTTAGAAAATTTGTGATCTCAACGTGGCAAGAAATTGAAGTCATATTTGAATATCCTACAAACAGAAATAGACCACTTGGTCCAATTCACCAGCTACTATTAACTCTAGATTTTATACTTACTGGCTCTTTTCAACTATAGCCGATGTCAGTAGTGCTTCAAAATTCGCAGTGAGTAAATATGTCAACAAGGTTTCAGCAGCAATTGCTTCTTTAAGATGAAATTACATATAATTTCTACATGCACCTGAAGCAGAGAGAGTGATTAGAGAATTTTATATGATACGGAATTCTACTCGGGGCTTTGTGTACAGTTACCTACACACTCATTCGTGTAATTATTATCACCTGGTGGTCATAATGCTGAGATTTTTCTAAACAGAAATTCATATTTAGCATTACATCTATAACCTTACTTATAATAATTATTATTCAATAGTAGTCAATACAACTTTCATTTGTCAACTCTCTGTACTATATGGTTCATGGTCTACTGTAACACGTTATGATTTTATATATGTTTCATGACTTACTCTACATAATTTAAATAATAATTTCAGCCAATAAGAATTTGCCTTACTTGTGCAAACTGCTGTTGAGTCGTTAGAATAGAGTTAACGACAGTTAAAGTTAAGTGTTGTTTATTTTAAACGAAATTAAGTTAAAGAAATAGAAAACATATTAAAAAAACGTTAAAAATAAACCAGCTGTTAATTTAATATTTGTTAACCTAAATTAAACATTACTTGGAGAAACTGGCCATAGGTCAGCTAGTTTCAACACTAGTGTGCCGTGAATGATCCGCTGGTGTGCCGCGGGAAAATGAAAATAGTGAAGGTTGTCATAGCAAGAATTGGAGAAATGAAAAGTGAAAAGAATAGTAATAAAAAAGTTAGTCCACAAGAAACAACATTCAGTAAACACAGTATAGGTGTGTGATCGTCAGAGAAGAGAATGGCTGACGCGCAGCCAGAGTTGCCAGATAAGAAAAATTGAATTGAACTGAATTTGAATTTAAGGGAGGAGGCACTACGATCCATCACTGCGACCTTACTACTAGAGTTCGAAGTTGAAACACATTTACTCTGAAGTTAAGTACACACAGAATAATGCTAGATTTACAATGACGCGACATCCGCGACACGCGACGCGACATCGCAGAATCGCGTCGCGGACTGGTGTTTACAATTCCGCGACTTGAATCGCTGGTTCGTGTTGATCAGGAAACTGAAAATGAAACGATGCCTGCCTTCTCTATTTTTGGAGTAAAAGAAATCAACTTAGCGTAACTATATGTGAATGACATCTTCGCAATTTGATGATCTCCTGCATATCATTGGCCCTCAAATACAAAAACGTTCAATGCGGGAGGCACCCAGCAGAGCGTCTAAGCATAACTTTGAGGTTAGGTTTCCCTAATAGTTGGTATCTCCTTTTCAAGAACTTGGTTGCAAGGGATTCCCTACGTTCTCTCTCACGATTTTCGTATTGTACCTTCCACAATGTCCATTATAGTTTTGGAAAGAAGTCCTGTAATCTGAAATAAATTGAAACGCACCTTATTAAGTGGAAATTCTGTGAGGACAATCTCACGAAGGTGGAAGAAGGTTATTAGGGGAAAAAAAGAGAGATTTTCCGAACTTAATAGGATCCGTGGATGGAAAGCATTGCTTATTTCAGGTAAACAAACCGTAATATAAAGAGTGAACCGTAAATAATGCCATTAACTTGAGGGTTAGACTATTCTTTGAGATATTTTAATAAAAAAAATAATACACTTATTGTTTTCCTTTTTTGCTTCCTTTTCGAGATAAAAACTGTTTTGCATGAAACATTTCTTACCGTGTTTTGGGAAAATCATTTATTTAATTCGCATTATGTTCAGTCAGTTTAAGGGAGCAGTGTATTATGAAAATGAATACGCAGAAATTTGATCTAACAAATGTAGGCTAACGTTTTAAAATTCCTTTTCAGAACGAAAATATACGTACATTTGTTCATATGAAATTTCTGCACTTTTAAGCGACAAAAACTATTTTTTTTTATCATAATACGCGGTCGAGGTGGGTTCCTCCAAGTCGGTGACCGGAGGGTGCAATGGTGGCTCTCGTGCTCTTCTTTTCGGCCATTTTTCGTCTTATCACCAACCACCCCTTTTCGTTCTCTATTCTTTTTTATCATTCTATTTCTCTCCGCCGGCCGCCATTGCATGCGGAACGCCCACCACATCATCACAGCCATTTTCACCTCTTCATCCCCGCTGTAAGTTTCTGCCACGTCCGCCACCATGACGGGATTTCTTAAGAATGCCTGGTGAGGCTACATTATTCTTCCACTTCTAGTTCATTATATTCATTCTTAGGTTAAGGTTCTTAGGTTTATAACTCCCGTCTCACCAGCGGGGATCTTTCCTATCTCCGTGGTCCTGTCCCACGGTTTCGAGCGCAACTTCCAACTTGTGTGGCCCGACAGGGCGCCCAGCAACGAAGCAATAGTGGACCCTTCATACTGCCCCTATATGCAACTTTAGGTGCCGAACCCGGACCAGACGTCAAGTACACTCACGTAGAGCCCCCATGGGGGTCCGGGGCGATTTAAACGTCCCGGTCGGTGACCGACTCTGCTCGCTGGGACGGATATATCGCTCCGATATATACCGCTGACTTATGGGTGTCGCAGTGTAATCAACCACAAGTCCCCTGAAGCTGCGTGCGATCTCGGATTGCTCCGGCTTTGGGAGGGTAGGTCGGAGTTAGCCGAAGTAGTCTGGCGGTTGTGTTCAGTGCAGAGTGGGGAGCCACGGGCGGTTATTCTCGTGGTAGGCGCATAAAGCTGCGACACGCCTTTGGTGTAGAACTTGCCGTTAGGTGTGTAATGACCAGTTTGAAGGGTAACTTGCGTGAAGTGGGTTGCTTGGGATCGGGCTGTGGGGGGGTCCCCACGGCCGGCACAGACCGCGAAGAATATTTCGGTGTCTTTTTCTGTCGCCCCCCCCCCCCGGTGGCAGGCTGACGCCGACGGTTCCGTAGGGGGGGGCAGTTCAAAATGTCCTCGCGCTCCAACATTCCTTCAACTCAACAACCTAGTAATTCAAAGAAACGGAGAGTGGTTGATGCCATAATGATTAATCTCGACTTAATAAAGATTGTTGTGCCGCCTGCGAGATATCTCAACATGACCCTTGACAGCACCGAAAAGACTATGACGAACATCAGCCCGCTCTACATCAAGCGCGCCCTCGATCAGTTGGTAGGAAAGGTCAAGAATGCAACTCGCCTCAGAAATGGAAGTCTGCTCATAGAAACATTAAATCCGAAACAGAGTGAGACTCTATTAGAGGCGAAGTTGTTAGGATCGTATCCTATTAAGGTTGAACGTCACTCCTCACTCAACAGCACACGAGGAGTCATTCGTACGGAAGCTCTAGATGGTTTATCTGAAGAAGAAATTCAACTAGAGTTAGCGGAACAGTCTGTTTCCAAAGCTTACCGACTAACTGGTAAGAAGGATGGACAGACGTTCCCTCTGCGTAGAATTTTCTTGACTTTCGAAGTTCCGTCTCTCCCAGAGTTTATCTATGTCGGGTATGAACGTGTTCCTGTCCGTGCGTATGTGCCGAACCCTATGCGGTGCTTCCACTGCCAGCGGTTCGGAAATACGCAAAAGCGTTGTACAAATACCACCGTTTGTGCAAAATGTGGCGAGTCTGATCATGGTGATTCCCCATGTTCTCACACTGACCATTATGTCATTTGTGACGGGGACCATGCATCAAACTCAAAAGTCTGCCCGAGATACACTGAGGAGAAAGACATACAGGAGCTTCGTGTGGAACAAATCTTACCTTTTTCGAGGCGCGGAAGAAATATTACAATGACAAAAAGAAAAATAACAAACTTACATATGCGTCAGTCGTTAATAAATTAATCCAAGGTACTGATGCATCGACACAAACGCCACCTCTCACAGGCGCTAGGGTTTCTAGAAAAGTCGAATCCTCGACACAAACATTTGTCGATTGCGCCATCCAGACAGAGGCAGATGATAGCTGTGGCCTTACCATCCGGCCGTATGTCCGTCAGCCTCTTCCGGAGACGGCGAGTACAAGCGACTCGAAACCTGACAGGAGGTCTCGACGTCGCACAACCCAATCGGAGGACAAATCTCGATCTCGATCCCGATCCCGATCTGGAGACCGCCGTACGGAGAGCGAATCGCCACAGCCTATTAGTAAGCAGTCTGGAAAACCGATTGGCGTCAAAGAAAGGAAGAAGAACCGATCCCCTGTGAAACCGCCATGAAACTGTTATGTCCACAGATATAATACAATGGAAAGTGAACGGTGTTCGCAGCCGCTATGCAGAACTACAGCAACTGGTCTATCATGAACAACCTTCAGTTGTCTGTCTTCAGGAAACACACCTCCTGCCCGAACATTCTCTGAGACTTCGGGGCTACAAAGTCTACCGGTATGATCATCTAGCCGGTGTACGAGCTAATGGAGTGTGTGCTATCCTGACTAGAGACAATATACATTCCTCTGCCATTGATATACGTAGCCATCACCAACTTACAGCTGTCAGAGTAACTTTACAGTCGCTTCTATATACTTTCCTCCCGATTTACCATTCACAGAACAAGATTTGCAGATTATTGCTGCACAACTGCCCGCCCCATTCCTTCTCGGGGATTTCAATGGTTCTCACCATAACTGGGGCTCGAATACAGATGATGACAAAGGACGAAAAATAGTAGATGTTTGTTCCCGCCTGAATCTTATTGTCCTTAACACAGGCGAGGCCACCCATCTATCAATGGTCCATGGTACATAGTCCATGATAGACCTCTCCATTTGTAGCCCAGTTTTGTCTGCGCATTTTGGAATGGTCGGTCATCCGTGATCTACATGGTAGCGACCACTTCCCTCTTCGAGTGCGTATTTCCGCAATACGTCCTACGGAGTCTCATTCTCCTAACTGGGTTATAAAGAAGGTGGACTGGGTTGGATTTTCGAAGTCCTTGAGATTCACTGAACGAGAATATGACACAGTGGATTCCATGGTTGAGGAATTCTCAAAGAAAGTGATTGAGGCTGCCGAAGTGAACATCCCCCGGTCATCCTGTAGACCAAGACGCATTCCTGTGCCTTGGTGGACAGAAGCGTGCAAAGAAGCTATCCGCCAACGGAAACGTGCCCTTCGCCTCTTCGATCGTCATCCAACCCAAGATAATTTTGTCCAGTATAAACGTCTCCGTGCTCGAGCACGTCGCATTATCTCTGACGCGAAAAAGGCGTCCTGGACAAAATATGTATCATCTTTAACGAAGAATGTCCCAGCTAAGGTAGTCTGGGACAAAGTCCGTCGCGTAATAGGAAAATGTAGTTCTGCTATTCCGGGTCTTCTTAATAACGGAGATATAACTACAGATCCCGTAGAAATAGTGAGCTACTAGCTACTTCTTTTGCCCATGTAAGTAGCTCAGCACATTATGACCGAGCATTTTTAACACACAAAAGAGCTGCAGAAGAACAAAATTTATGTTTTACCTCTAATAATATGACACCATATAATGCACCGTTCACGTCCGCTGAACTGCAGGCGGCACTTGAGAAATCCCCTGACACCTCCCCAGGTCCCGACAATATCCATAACCGAATGCTACGCAATTTATCACCAGCTGGTGGTCCTTCCTCTTAGATATATATAACAGAATTTGGACTGAAGAGACCTTTCCTTCTTCTTGGCGATTGGCCATAGTAATTCCAGTCTGGAAAACTGGGAAGGACCCATCGTTGCCTATTAATTACTGACTTATTTGTCTAACGAGTTGCGTGTGTAAGGTTATGGAGAAAATGATCAGTAAACGCCTTCTGTGGGTACTCGAATATGAAAACCGATTATCCGGGATTCAATGTGGTTTTCGTAGGCACAGATCTGCTACAGACCATCTAGCCCGGCTGGAAGGTGCCATTAGGGATGCTTTCCTGAAGAAGGAGCATCTAGTGGCTGTCTTCTTTGACCTGGAAAAGGCCTACGATACCACTTGGCGGTATGGAATCCTCCGAACTCTCCACAACTGGGGTCTTCGTGGAAGTCTCCAATCTTTTATTGCCAACTTTATGGCGGAGCGGTATTTCCGAGTTCGCATAGGTACCACACTTTGTACTGCTCATCTTCAAGAAAATGACGTTCCGCAGGGGTCTGTATTGAGTGTGCTTCTATTTTCCATTGCGATTAATAGTATAGCCGACAGCATTGGCCACCGAGTATCGGCTCTTCTATACTAGTTTGTATTATATCTGCCATCTATCGGACGACAAATACAACTTGCCATCAACGTATTGTCTGATTGGGCTCGTCGCAATGGTTTCAAGTTTTCCACTCAGAAGATGCAATGCATTCACTTTTATAATCAACGTGGATTACATCCCCACCCTGATCTACGTCTCGACGGAGTGGATCTACGATATACAGACACTGCGAAATTTTTGGGACTCATCTTTGATTATAAGCTATCTTGGGAGGCACATATACGGGACTTACGACGGCGATGCAAAAAATCCTCAAATATACTTCGCCTATTGTCAGGGGTACGCTGGGGTGCAGACCGAACAGTTCTTTTACGCTTGTATCGTGTACTTATACGTTCAAGACTTGATTATGGATGTTTTATGTATGGCTCGGCGAGACAATCGAAACTTCGAATATTAGACACAGTACACCACCAAGGTCTGAGACTCGCAACGGGTGCCTTCCGAACTAGTCGGATAGAGAGTCTCTACTGCGAGTCTGGGGAATTGTCTCTGTATCGGCGACGAAACATTTTGTTGTGCGCATACGGGCTAAAACTGCTCACTCAGCCTGAGCACAATACATTCGATAGCTTTCATTACTCCCCGTTTGCTTATCGGTACAGAGAGAACCCACGGCGTCCTCGTCCAGCTGGTGTCCGGTTTCGTGACATTTTCTCTGATCTGGACATCACACTCCCAACAGTTATGGGAATTCAACACCCTCCCACTCCGCCGTGGATTATGATTCGTCCCCTATTTGATTTATGCCTGAACCAAAGTTTTAAATCATTTACACCCTCTTTTATTTATCGTCAACGTTTTAATGAATTGCTCTCACAATTCCCAGATTTTAGCTTAATTTTTACTGACGGATCCCGTGTTAATGATTGTGTAGGTTGCTCCTTCTTCGCAAATGGTCAAACGTACAAGTTTAAGATGACGTCATATACCAGCGTTTTTAGCGCGGAGTTAAATGCTATCTACCGGGCATTATTGTTTTTAATCATGGAACCTCGGGGCAGATATCTTATCTGCTCCGATTCTTTAAGCGCATTTCATTCTCTACAGTGCTTCTACTCTGATGATCCTCTTATTCTACGAACCCAGGCTCTTTTCCACTCACTCCTGTTGACGGGTTCCGAAGTAGGAGTAGTGTGGATCCCGGGCCATGTTGGGATTCCAGGAAATGAGGAGGTAGATGCTGCAACCAAGGACGCAGCACTGAATGGTACACCGGTGTATTATCGTGAGAGGTGGCGAGACGTCTTCAACACTTTGAAACATTTAATCTGGCGGCAATGGGAGGAAGAATGGTCTGCACAACAAGGGAATAAATTACGAATGATAAAGGAAAGTGTTCGGGAATGGGATTCGTCTAAAAGAGCGTCACGACGCGAAGAAGTTTTAGTTACGCGGTTGAGGATTGGCCATTGCCGTTTTACACATTGCCATCTTTTAAATGGTGAACCTCCTCCGGTGTGTGACGCGTGCCATGTTCCAGTTTCTGTGGAACACGTGCTATTGCACTGTAGGAAATACGACCGTTTTCGACGTCAACATGCGATAGGCGTGACGCTCTTGGAAACGATTTTAATCGTGTGAACGCAGTTTTTATTTACATTTTATCTGCCCTGTACTCGGACTTTTATATTGCATTACATTTTATGTATTAATATTTCTGGTCACCAGACTTTTTACATCTGGTGACGGTTTTAGTAACCGACGTCCTGGAGATATATATGTATATTTTTTGTACCTTTCCGTTTTAACGCCGAGATTTTAATTGATGTCGCTTTTACGTCTACCACCTTTTAAATGAGTTGTTGTACTGACTCTTGTTCAAGGGCGCAAAGAGCCATAGACGCTGACGCGCCCATTAAACACCATCAATCAATTTATCATAATACACTGCTCTCTTAAATTGACTAAGCATATTACGAATTAAGTTAATTCAATGGCTCTCCAAAAATATGCTATGAAATGTTTCACATAAAATAATTTTTTTCTCGAAAATGAAGCAAAAACGGGCAAATTTGTATTAATCTTTTTGTTTGAAATATTTCAAAGAATAACCTCTTGATATTAACGACATTACTCACAGTTCACTCTGTACAATTCAGGGTATCCTTTAACCAATTCTATCAACATCATCACTGAAAAAGTATTCAATTTTGTTGCAGACGACGCCATCATAAACAAAACACATACGCATTCCAGTAACGTCGCGCGGTAAAAGTTAACTCAATTTCAACTTTCGTCGCGTCGCGATCTGTGTCGTGACGTCATGGAATGCTGATTTCCTATTGGGCCATAATTTATGTAATGTTGCGTCGCTGTGTCGTGTCGCGTGTGTCGCGTCATTGTAAACGATGCATAATACAGTGTTTATAAAGCAGCATCATGTCAGTTAGATGAGCAAGGAAAACATTAAATGTTTGTCTGAGGGACAAACGTAAATATTACGTTGGTCAGAATACGTTGTATATCGTCTCTAAGGTGTACAAACGTAATATTTTTCTTAGGCCTATAAACAGTTATACAACAGTCTAGTATATACAGTCACGAAGCTTGAGTTGTGAGGCTAGGAACAATAGACTGTGCCGGTACTATTTCGCATTGTTTGTAATGAGGTGATTAGCGATCCTAGTGGTTAGCAACCATCTAAGGATGCATATTTACTACGTATTGAACTTCATGACTGTATATACTAGACTGTGGTTATACTGGGCAACATTATTTACAAAGGTACTTTGCAACAACTTTTATAACAATATTATTCATCTTCATTATACAACTTTTAACACTATATCACTTCGAAAAACGTATTATGTGTCTTTCTCGTGTTAAATTTTACATTACCTCGTTACCAAGACCAGGAACAACCAGTTCTGAGTCCACATCTGTGGAGTAACAGTCAGCGCGTCTGGCCGCGAAACCAGGAGGCCCGGGTTCGAATTTCGGTCGGGACATGTTACCTGGTTAAGGTTTTTTCCGGGGTTTTCCCTCAACCCTATACGAGCAAATGTTGGGTAACTTTCGGCGCTGGACCCCGGACTCATTTCACCGGCGTTATCACCTTCATTTCATTCAGACGCTAGATGTTGATACAGCGTCGTAAAATAACCCAATAAAATAAAAAAAACAGTTCTGAAGATGGCCGGTAACAGGCTGAAACATATTAACGAGTTAATATAAAATTTAACACGAGAAAGACATATAATACGTTTTCCGAAACAATATTATTATTATATTTTGTTATTAGAATACATCAAATTTGTAACTGTAGGCCTACATATATAAGAAAATAAGTAAAAGAAGCGACGTAAATATAGTAATTATAAAACATAGGTCACAGAAATAGACTTGTCTGAAAATAATAAGATAACTATCAAAGAAACAGTATTCAGATAAAACATTTAGAAAATAATATAATTAATTCTCTTTAATAAAAACCTGACCTCGTAGGAGTAAAACCAAGAAATGAAGATGATAGTAAGCTTATACTCAAAATGAAAATAACTGAAGTATTCTATTTAGTAAGAATTTAATATTACCAAGAAGTCAAAATGAAAGTTTTTGTATGTTAACTTGATAAGAAAATAGAGTAAACTGAGACTCAAATAAATTAAAATGAAGTAGGCTATCGGTGTCACAAATTCACAAGATACATATTTAAAATGTACAGTGATTATGTAAAATATAATATATTAATACTAATTTTAATTACATATTTTAAATATCTTCTATTTCTATCTTGGATTTATACGTTATAGGTTTGAAATATAGTCCATTATAAATTTGTAGTCCATAATTAATGCAGTATTTTTTGCCAGCAATTGTGACTCTTTTACCATATGAAATAAAATTACTTGTTTCTGCTTGTAGAGTTTTTTTGGAAGGAATTTAATAATGTATATTTAAAAAATGTGTTCTAATTGAACTTGGTTTTCAATATCTCAATGACTTCAAGGTAGTCCAACTGTTCCAGCTTCAGTGCGAAACCTCCAACCAGATCGTAAAAAGTAAATAAGCCGGCCGGTGTCTCAATTTCTAAGACTACTTATTAGATCTATTGCGCTGGCCCTCAAGCTAGACACATTTCTAAACTCACACTGGCTGACTACACTAAGGTTCTTTGCGTACCCAGGTTTCGAACAGGCAACTTCCTCGTCCCTAGGCCAACCCCCTCCTTATGTCGCCAGCTGCCGTTCGGAAAATGCTATGGAATTATGACGAAATGAATACATATGATTTAGATGCCTAATATGAAGAAACGGGAGAACCCCGAGGAAATTCCAATATCAACATTTTCCGCCAGAAGTTTCACTATAAACCAACCATAAAAATATCGTATTCCCCTCCCCCCAGTTAGGAATGAATGGTTTAGATGAGTAGTGCACAACCCATGGCCCGCCATTAAGTTTGCTGCGGCCCGATAGTAAAGTTTTTCAAACTTAAGATTAAAAAAAAAAAAAATATATATATATATATTTGAATAGACTTGTATTATTAATTACTATAAATTACGGTAATCACTAATTAATGAGACATTTATGTAAATTCTATTTATTATTGGATGATATCTGCGGCCCTCTAAGACAACATTTTTTTTAAATATTGGCCCGCAGTATTCATAAAGTTGAGCATCCCTTGTTTATATTATGTGATTGTTCCGCAGATTTTTAAATTACAAGTTCAGTATGCCACATGTTGAAACAGATAGAAAAACGCTGGACTAAGTTACTGAATGTAGGAAAACAGCATACGTTGTTTATTGTATATCTTGGAGGAGATTTTCAGTTCTGAGATTTTAAAATACCTCTATTGTGAAATCTGTAAATTTAATAAAGTGTGTGACATAGGTATTATAGATCAAAATTACATTCTTTCTTTTGATTAGTTGGTTAACATTTATCCATATTTCATTCACGATTCCATTATTAATTCCATTTCATATTTATTCACTTACTGGTTTACTCATTCAATCACACTACTTCTTTTACTTACTTGCTCATTCATTCACTTGCTGAGTTGTTATCTCATTTCACTCACTAAATATTACCTCATTCACAAATTGATCCATCCATTGATTCATTGAATCGTTAAGTTACGGATTCATTTCCACACTCACAGACTAGAATATTCAGTCACTGTTAAGAAGAAGACTTCCGACTACTTTTTCATATGCTGAAATTTAACATCCCAGCGTTATGGAACTGCATACAGTTTCCATCTTCAGGTTCTCATTTCGAAATCTGTATAACATTCCGGTGGCAGACGTTACGTTTAATCACGTACCGGAAGTGGAATAGTCGCAAGGAGAACTATTATTTTTAATTCGATCACGGGGGAAATTCATAATCTCATTAACCCAATAATTTACTGCCTCTAAGATTCTTTACACTCTCATTCACACACTCATTCTTGTGACTCTGCTCATTCACTGATACTTATGACCCTAATTCATTAAGGTTTTTCTAACTCTCATTCATTCACTGATTACATAGATACAGCTTGCTCTCTGATTGTCTAGACTTTCATTCACTTATTATCTAGACTCTCATTCACTCATTGATTATCGAGACTCTCATTCTCTCATTGGTTATCTGGACTCTCTTTCATTGGTTATCTAGACTCTCATTCTCTCATTAATTATGTAGACTCTCATGCTCTCATTGATTATCTGGACTCTCATTCATTCATTGGTTATCTAGACTCTCATTCTCTCATTGATTATCTAATTGATTATCTAGACTCTCATTCTCTCGTTGGTTATCTAGACTCTCGTTCTCTCATTGGTTATCTAGACTCTCATTCACTCATTGATTATCTATACTCTCGTTCCCTTTCTTATCTAGACTCTCATGAACTCATTCATTATCTAAACTCTCATTCTCTCATTGGTTATCTAGACTCTCATTCTCTCATTGATTATCTAGACTCTCATTCTCTCATTGATTATCTGGACTCTCATTCACTTTTTTATCTGGACTCACATGCACTCATTCATTATGTAGACTTTCATTCTCTCATTGATTATTTAGACTCTCATTCTCTCATTGGTTATCTAGACTCTCATTATGTAATTGATTATCTAGACTCTCATTCCCTCATTGGTTATTTGGACTCTCATTCTCTCATTTATTATCTAAACTCTCATTCACTCACTTGTTCTCTTGATTTTCATTCACTGTTTCTTATGATTATTATTCACTCACTGATTCCCTTAGCTGTCATTCACGTACTCATTCTCCTGACTTCCATCTTCTCATTGATTCTCCTGCCATTCACTTACTGAATCTATTAACTTGACTACCATCCACTCACTGATTCTCCTGATTTTTCTCTCATTCACTCACCGAATCTCTTGATTGTGATACACTTACTGCTTCTCTAGCCTTATTCACTCACTGATTTCCTTGATTCTCACTCAGTCACTGATTCTCTTTAATGTTATTCACTCACTGATTCTTCTGATTACCATTAAATAATTAATTCAATCATTCACTCACTGATTCTTCTACTAACTAACTCATTTATTCTCTCTCACTGATTCTGTTACTCACAGATTGTCTTGCACTGATTCACTGATTTATCTCTCTTACCCACTGATTTCCTCTGTCACTGATTGTCTCTCTACTCACTGTTGTCTCTATCACTCACTGATGTCTCCCTCACTCATTGATGTCTCTCTCACTCACTGATTTATCTCTTTTACCCAAAGATCTCCTCTATCACTGATTGTCTCTCTCACTCACTGATGTCTCTCTCACTCACTAATTATCTCTTTTACCCACTGATTTCCTCTGTCACTGATTGTCTCTCTACTCACTGATGTCTTTCTCACTCACTGATTATCTGTTTTACCCACTGATTTCCTCTATCACTGATTGTCTCTCTACTCACTGTTGTCTCTCTCACTCACTGATGTCTCTCTCACTCACTGATGTCTCTCTCACTCACTGATGTCTCTCTCACTCACTGATGTCTCTCTCTCACTCACTGATTATCTCTTATACCCACTGATTTCCTCTGTCACTGATTGTCTCTCTGACTCTGTTGTCTCTCTCACTCACTGATTATCTCTTATACTCTCTGATTTCCTCTGCCACTGATTGTCTCTCTACTCACT
The DNA here is from genome assembly GCF_040183065.1 of Periplaneta americana. Taxonomy (NCBI): domain Eukaryota; kingdom Metazoa; phylum Arthropoda; class Insecta; order Blattodea; family Blattidae; genus Periplaneta; species Periplaneta americana. The sequence continues at coordinate 129,961,172 of NC_091120.1, forward strand.
GATTGTCTCTCTAACTCACTGATTTCCTCTGTCAGTGATTGTTTCTCTACTCACTGATTGTCTCTCTGCTCACTGTTGTCTCTCTCACTCTCTGTTGTCTCTCTCACTCTCTGTTGTCTCTCTCACTCACTGATTATCTCTTACACCCACTGATTTCCTCTGTCACTGATTTGTCTCTCTACTCACTGTTGTCTCTCTCACTGACGTCTCTCTCACTCACTAATTATCTCTTTTACCCACTGATTTTCTCTGTCACTGATTGTCTCTCTATTCACTGTTGTCTCTCGCACTCCCTGATGTCTCTCTTACTCACTGATGTCTCTCTCACTCACTGATGTCTTTCTCACTCACTGATGTCTCTCTCACTCACTGATTATCTCTTATACCCACTGATTTCCTGTCACTGGTTGTCTCTCTGACTCTCTGTTGTCTCTCTCACTCACTGATTGTCTCTTTCATTCACTCACTGATTGTCTTCCACTGAATCACTGATTATCTTTATCTCAGTCAATGATTATGTCCCACTCACGCACTAAATGTTTCTTTTTCTCACTCACTGATTGTCTTTTTTCATTGACTGACTGACTGACTCACTCACTCACTCAATGACCTTGTGGTCCTTTCACTAACTTAACCCATTCTCTCGACTTTTTCACCTTTTGACCGATTCTCTCACACTCTTTCCCCCTTACTGATTCACTCACTCATACTATAAATTCTTCACTAAAATGTAACGGATTTTCCAACTGTCACACATGCTCACGTACTCTTTCAATCTCAATCATACTCAGTGATTGCCTACATTCACATATTCGTAGATCCTTTCTCATTAACACACGCCTATATAATGATTTTCTTATTCAGTCACTAACTTCTTTTCCCACCCATCCACTCAGCCATCTATTAACTTACCAATTCCTCCATTCATTTAATCATTAATATATTTTTTGTTTGCTCATATTCATTTCTTCTGTGGCTTGAGTATTTTTTTGCGTCTATTGTAACGTGTCTTCTTCCCAGTAGGGTATCCCACTTGTTTAATTATTATTTCTTGAATTCATTTCTTCCTTTCATTCCTCGTTTCACATTTTTAATTTGTATTTTACTTAATTTTTTTATTTTCTCGTTTCCTTCTCTATTTCATTAACGCATTTCCTCTCCTTTATTTGTTTCCCCGTTCCTTCCTTTCCTTTCCTTTCCTTTCTTCGGCTGAGTTATTAGGACTGTTTTTCAAATTTCGCATAGTGCTGGAGCTGTTTCAAATTTCATTATCGCAGTGTCCCCGACTCCGCGGGAACGTGTGCTGTTGTTACTTCAAATCAAGGTGCTCAACCGACATATATATTTCGTGGAGTGCAGGAATTCCGACCAAGTTCCATAACTTTTGTCCCTGCTTTGCCCATCCTCTCGCCTCCTCCCACACTTTGCACTGCTCTCCGCAAGACGACGTTTCATTTGAGGTAATTGTCTAAAGTTTATAACCAGCCAGTATTTTGTTACTGTACAATCCGAGTGCAGCAAAAACCTCTTCCACAAGACCAGAACCTCTTGCATCTAGTTCATTTTGCCAAGATATACTCCACACTACATAAATACTACGTACATAATCTGTTCGGGTTTCGAATTTAGCTATTCTGGTCGAAGACAGTCGCCATTTCCTTCTCTGAATCTATGTGAACAAACAATTAGGACTTCAATATCAGCTAAGTGATCTTATTCAAAATATGTATTTCTTCACGAGTTTAAACCGTCTTCTTCTTTCACAGGAAATGTCTGAGTTCTTCAGTTAAAAGTGAAACTTACATATAAATTAATAAGTAAATAAAATAATGATCACAAACAGTGGCGGCTCGTGAACTTGTGGATTGGCAGAGCTGCAGTAGATTTTAGTACATACAAATTTCATTTCTTGATACCATTACTAATAAGTATAGGACAAAAATAAATGCACTACATATCGAAAAACCAATACATTCTCACTTAGGTGGGAGATGTCTGTGGCATCATTTTCTAATCGCTAAAAAAAACTAATACCATCGATTTCAATCTGAATTTCTGATCGGCAGACATTCAACATGCAATCTAATAGTTCATTCTGAATTGTTTTAGAATTACCTTTAAACAGTGGCATGTTCCAAATGATTTTTGAGAGGCTCGTTTAGATTACTCACGGACTGTAGCAACCCACGAAGTACACCAGAGTCCTTCGAATCGTTTTTTCATCATATCCCCTGAGGGGAAGTTCATATTGGCTACAAAATTTGATACAATAAATATATTTTTAAATAATTTCACGATTTTTTCTCACTTCTTGTTTATGTTTGAGAATGTTTGTTCTGTTCGTTTCACTTAATTGCGCAGCAATATTAGTTTTGCGTAACATAGCCAATGAAACAACATTTTTCAGGTGAGATTGCGAAGATTCCTGCTTTTTAATTTCTAGGGGCAAATGTCCTAAATCTGTCACACCACTCCTAGTCTATGCAGTATCACCACCGAAGAGGAGGCAACCACAAATGCTCAGCGTAAATGCAATTATTATACTTCCTTACATATATGCACTATTTCGGCTGGAAGAAGCTCGAGTAAGATTTAAGTTGGGTAACGAACGACCCTTTAATTTCACTTCATTATATCAATTTTCTCCGCAAGGGAAAGTTGAGAAAAATAAAATTAATATTCTGTAATTCACACACACTCATGCTTGCACATTTGCACTACCTAGTTAAGTTACGATACTAAGACGTCACACCAAAGCAACACTCGGATAATTATTGATGGTCAACAATTTTCTAAAACTGGAAAAGAAGTCTCTTTCGTATTTTACGTGCTATATCAAAAGGATTCTACTTGTGCAATCATTTTGAATTAAAGCAAATATTAGGTTCTGCTGGGAGCTGGATAGATACGTAATAATAAGACAAAAGAGAATATTAATTTCGTTATATTAACTCGATAAGATTCTACAACAATAAGTATGTGAAGAGAAAATAAAAATTTTGTCATTAAGTTTCAAGGGAATAGAGAATCCATTTGACGTAGCATTACAATAGCGGTGTGGGAGTGGAGGAAAGATCTTCCCTTGTCGCCTGGCTCTGCAAGCCACTGCAGCGAAATATGTGTTTTAAACAGCGGCAGTTTCCCTCTGCTTCCCTTCACCCCTCTACCCCCTACCTAGTAAGACATACTCTCTATGATCTGTCCCACCCTGCAGATCCCAGGACGACTTTGAATGCAGTGCCAATTCCAGTACAGTCGACGCGAAAAAGATAATGCATAAGATAATAGTACATATTCCCGGCCAGATGAAATATAAAGTAATTTACGAATAAAAGCTGTAACAATTCTTCTACAAATTAAAATAAATATTATTTTTATTTTCCTGTCAAAGCAGGGAGTGCTGCAGCTCCGCAGCTCTTATGGACGAGCCGCCCCTGATCACAAATAATACAGTAAGTAACAAAGGCATTGATAAACAAGTAAATAAACAAGTACACGTCTTCTGTCATATCACTGTGCCTAAAATGAATATACGGGATGTTGCAAAAATAAAACCTTAACTGAAACCACCCAGAGCAAAACGAAAATCTTTGTATTGCCATCCTTATAAATTTACTAGGCTCCGTATTTCAGCTACCTATAAACTGGAAAGAAGTTTCCCGATTCTAAGTATATATGACGTCACAGCGCAGGTACAGGTACGTTCGTATACAAAATAGTTGCGCATCCTCTGCCCTCTTCCTCTAGAACAGCCGTGGCGAAAATATGACTCACGAGCACATTGTGGCTCGCAATGAAAGCTATGAATTTCTATTGCTTCCTATCTCTCACAACTCCCATCCTCTCACTCACTGGAATCAAACTCCGTTCCATTTGTATTTGTCTCTGACCTGCGAGTGGCGTATCGTCGCAATGTCTATCTCGAAACCATGTACCTCTACAAAAACGAAAGTTTCAAGTAGGAAGGGAGGACGCATTTTTTTTGCTGCTAATATGATGAGAATAGGCTATTAAATGTATGATTAGTTCACAAATATTAGAGGAAACGGTTGTATAACTGTCACTTATGAAACATTAAAAGGTTGTGTTGTTGTTGTCGTTATTATTATTATTATTATTATTATTATTATTATTATTATTATCTCTGTACGTCGATCCTTTTTCAGTAGATGTACGAATAATGCGGTGAAATCTTCAATTTAAACTCACAGATTTACAGTGTGATGTTAAATGAAAGCTAGATGTAAGGATCTGACAGATGTTGAACTTTTCAAATCTTTGCCAAAAAATAAATATCCGAAGCTTCGTTCTTTCGCTTGCTCTGTTGAAGCTATGTTCGCTACAACTTACGTTTGTGAAAAATTATTTTCAACAATGAAAATAGTAAAAACGAAATTTAGATCACGACTGACAAATACCTTCGTGATCAACTACGACTGGCAGTAAGTGACATAATTCCTGATTTTGAAACTCTGTCGCAGACAATTGTCTGAAGATAATTTTAGGTTGTGAAAATATGTCCTATGTTTTCTTATTCATTTCTTTCTTCGTTACACGTACTACACATTAGTTTGTAACTTTGTACTGTATAAAATTTTATTTAAGTGCTTGACGTAAGGAAAATGAAAATCCGTTAATAAGCCAGACAGTTGCTTTACTTCCCCTTCGGATGTCCGCCTCCCTCCATAGGTGCTATGCACGTTGCAGTTTACACAGTGGCTCGGCGCACAATGGCATTTTCGCCACGGCTGCTCTAGAAAGTCAAAATCGGGACGCAGTCATAGTGAGTAGTCTTATCGATCACTGCTCTTACTAGTCGTTTTATTTAATTAACTACATCTTTGTGGCTGACTGAAGTCTTGTTGCAGAGGTAAAATGCCTTAGGTAAGACGCTCAAGCCTGTAATATTGCAGGGCATAGTTGAGGATATTTGATCTAATATATTCACTGTCAATACAGACAACATTACATATAAATTGTGTAAAATAAATGTAAACGTGACAAAAATAGTGCACTGAAAGACACTGCAACATCAAAAGGCACAGAAAGTGTACTTAAGGTAAACAAAAAGAACCAGTACCATCACAATATGAAAATTATGAAGATAATAACTCGACGTTTAGTATGGATTTGTGTAGCCTACTATGATGTTCAGTGCAAACATCTCAATTAATAAATTGAATAGCCTACAATTTAAGGAATTTCTAGAGAAGTACAGTACATAGAAAATTAGTGGGTTTTCAGTGATGAGCGACATGCAATATCCTAATGAATCACGAAAAAATATCAGACAATAGGAATATCTTGTATTATATCATGCACCAATAACGTCATGTACCATTGAAAGAATTTCTTACAATATAAATCATTTCAAGTCCCGTAATTTACGAATGCACATTATTATTCATTGCAAATATCATTACAAAAATGAACATCACTTTTCAAGCATGTGTATGTCGGGAGTTGACTGTACTCCACGAACACGCAGCGATCACCTGTTTGTTTATATCCTTATCCGTTGCATTACCTGTTCGGCGTACTATATATTCATGTGTCTTTAACTTCAGTCTTTAGGTAGCTGGAATACGAAGCCTAACAATTACATACTCCACATGGTGTCAGTCATTGTTCACTAATCTATTCCATGATGTCAATGACGGACGCTATGTACCATGTAGTTGTTTGTTTAAGGATGTTCAGATAAAGCTTTTGTTTTTGCCGTGGTTACTTTCAGTCACTTTTCTTTGCGCAACACTTTATATGTTTTATTTCTTGTCTTTCTTTTGTCTGTCTTTTGTTTTCTTACTTTTCTGTATTTCTGTTGTCTTTATATTTTCTTCTTTGTATCTTGTTTTATTTTCTTCCTTTTTGTTTATTATTTCCGTTTGTTTTCTTATTTCATTCCTTCCTTCCTTCCTTGCTTCATCCTATTTTTATTTTTCCTTTTAAGTTATCTTCCGTTCTTATTTTCCTCTCTTGTTTTCTCAATCTCTTGTTGTCTTCCTCCCTATTTCTTGTTTCCTCCCCGTTTACCTCCCCTTTTCTTGTTTTCCCTCTTTTGTTCTTTTCGTCAATTCTTGTTTTCTCCTTTCCTTTTTTTCTTGTTCCTTCTCATCTTGTTTTTTTGTTTTCATTCTTTCTTTTTTATTGTTACCATCCTATTCTATTTCCTTGTTACCTTCTTATCTTGCTTCTTGTAACCTTACCGTCTTCTTTCCTTGTTTATCTTCTCGATTAATTTCATAGTTATCATATTTGTTTGCTTATTTCTCTTTCGCTTTCTTTATTACTTTCTACAGAAACTCGATTTTAATGTTAACAGTGTTGAGTTTTGCTCGCCAATACTTTTTTCGTTCAATCTGAAATTTGACGTGCGCTTCAATAAGAATTTTCAGTGGAAGATGATATGAGGATTAGAAATTTAAAAGTTTTATTCCAAATTGGTTTGGTTTCAGTATGGGGTGAGGGAGAGAGAGTGAATATTTTCAGCATATAGTTTAACTTTTTCGCCATCAGGTGCGCTAGTGGATGCATGGAGTAATTAGTCTTTGTTTCGTCACTTAGTGTGCTGCTAAATGTAAAAAGTTCTCCTAAAGATAAGAGATGGCAGCAAGATAAATTTCTACATTATCGCCTCTAGCGTGTGAAACGGGAAACTCAATAAGTTGCGCATCCCATTATATATTTATCCATGCCTGCTGTCTTTAGACTTACTGACGTGGAACCCTTAAATGACCATATTATGTAAATGTCCATGCTATATAAATATGGACAAAGCATTGAAGTCCATAGTCCACAATACTCCAATACTTTATTACACAAGTTGATGGCATGTACAATAGTTAATACCTAAATATTTAATACAGTATGTAGTGTATATCACTAACTCGATTTTAATGTTGGTTTAATGTCGATTTTAACAGTGTTGAGTTTTGCTCGCCAATACCATTTTCGTTCAGTCTGGAATTCGACTTTCACCTCAGGCGTTTGACATACGGTACCTTTAACTGTGCTGATTTCTATATTCATATCATATATTTCAACTTCCATTCTTCTCTGAGTGTCACAGCTTTCCTTGACAACTACTGAATCTGGAGAAGCGATTGATATGCATACGTCAGTAACCTGTACTCTACGTCATACACTTAGCAACTTCCGATTTTCGTTGCAGTCTTCAACTAGGAATTTAGAATTCTGTCACGAACCAACATAAGTATTCGGAATCAGTTCCCGGCCTTCACTGAATTTCTAACGTGAGAGTCATTGCATTGAAACGAAAATGCATTCCCTTCGCTCCAAACGGTCGGTAAAAAAAGGTCGGCATTTGGTGTAAGAGAGATTACTAACTGCTTGCCTCTGTTACGTTCATAGAATAGGAAAACGTCGTCAGAAGTTGGTGTTATAAGGAATTAAGACAAGGAAATGAAAGAGGTAGATAAACAAGGGGAGAAATTAGTGAAGGGTGTGGGAGCTCCTGAGGGAGCAATATTCACAAGTAGAACAATATTCCATTGTGTAGAAACAGTTTGGTATTTCCTGCGTGCAACACAGTCCTATATCCTGCCTACTGTGCTCCTTAAACTCTGAAGAACATAGTAAGTGTACACTATGCGCCAATATCGTGTGTTTATAATTTGTGCATAATATTTTTGGCAGTAAAAAGTACAATTTTTAGATAAAAATAATTTTTCTAATATGATAGTAATTTTTTAATAATTGGAAATTGGTTTTTAAATTATTTTGAAATATTTTAATGCCTTTTAGGAACCTGCAGCTTCATTGCCGCCCTCACATAAGCTCGCTATTTGTCCCCATCCTGTGCAAGATTAATCCAGTCTCTATCATCATATCCCATCTCCCTCAAATCCATTTAATATTATCCTCCCATCTACGTCTCGACCTCCCCAAAGGTCTTTTTCCTTCCGGTCTCCCAACTAACAATCTATATGCATTTCTGGGTTCGTCCATACGTACTACATGCCGTGCCTATCACAAACGTCTGGATTTAATGTTCCTAATTATGTCAGGTGAAGAATACAATGCGTGCAGTTCTGCGTTGTGTAACTTTCTCCATTCTCCTGTAACTTCATCCCTCTTAGCCCAAATATTTTCCTAAGAACCTTATTCTCAAACACCCTTAATTTCTGTTCCTCTCTCAAAGTGAGAGTCCAAGTTTCACAATCATACAGAACAACCGGTAGTATAACTGTTTTATAAATTCTTCTCTTCTTCTTCTTCTTCTTCTTCTTCACTTCCTGGTTTAGGCATTAATTGCCTGTTCCGTCTTCACTAATAGATCTAGGACCATCTCTTCCGAGAACGTCCAACATCTCTTCTTCCTCTTGGGAAGTAGTTTTGTATTCTCTTTGGTAATCTACTCTCTGCCATTCTTTCTATATGTTCTTTCCATTGTTCCTTATTGTTAGTTATCTTTTCTTTTATGGAGTATGGAGTTCTTCACGGATATCTTCGTTTCTTATCTTGTCCATTCTAGTACACCCCTTTACTCTCCTTAAAAACTTCATCTCAGCTGCTTGGATTTTACTTTCATGTTTAGTAGTGGTAATCCAAGATTCACTCCCATATAGGAGGGCAGGAATTGCCATTGTTTTATAGGATTTTAATTTTGTTTGTTTTTGGGGGGTTTATTATTCAACGTTCTATTTATTGTGCCACAAATAGCTTTGAACTGATTAATTTTATATTCAATATCCTTATCATATCCATAGCTAATATCACATCCTAAATATTTATAGTGGGATACTTGTTCAATCATTTGGTCATCAATGATTATTTTTGCGCGTAGAGGGTTTCTTCCACTAAAAGCCATCACCTTTGTTTTATTTATCGAAATTTTGAGATTATAATCTTTACATATTTCATTTAATTTATGGGCAGCCAGTTGCAATAAATCTTCATTATAATGTAGTAAGACTAAATCGTCAGCGAAAATTAAGTTATTAATACTTGTGTCATTATTCAATCTAAGGCCTTTGTGTGTTAACATTTTCCACTGTTTCATAATTCGTCAATATATATATATATATATATATATATATATGTATTTATTAAAAAGAGTGGGCGATAGACTGCACCCTTGTCTAACTCCTTGATTTATTAAAATTTCTTTTGACTTTTTTCATCTGCTTTTATTACTATTTTGGTTTCTTCATATAAGCTTTGGATTGATTTTATTAGATGGTGCGGATATCCTCGTTCTTTCATTATTGTTCATAGTTTGGTTCTATTCACTCTGTCGAAGGCCTTTTCAAAATCAACAAACAGTAAATACTTTGGCAAGTTAAATTCTCTTCTCTTTTCGATTAATCTCTTTATAATAAACACATTATCACTACAAGATCTTCCTTTTCTAAACCCTGCTTGTTCTTCTTCTAAAAGTGTGTTAGATATAATCTTCAATCTATTATTTATAATATTCGCGTATAATTTATAAGTGAAGTTCAATAAACTGATACCTCTGTAATTTTTACTATCTAATCTATTTCCTTTTTTGAAGAGGGATATAACTTCACCTATCTTCCAATTTTCAGGTATTTTGCATGTATTCCAGCATTCATTTATTAAATTCAGTAATCTTATTTCTGCATATAAACCTCCATATTTGATCAATTCATTATTTATACCATCTATACCTGGTGCTTTTCTGTTTTCCATTTCTTTCATTGCTTTCCTCATTTCGCTTAGAGTAATTCTGTCAATTTATGATTCATTTTCATTTTCAGAAGGGTATTTTATATTTAATTCTTCTTCATTAAACCATAATTCTCTGTAGTGGTTTTCCCATGTTCTCAGATCAATGGTATTTAATTTTGCAGTGTCTTTTTCTGTTCTATTTAACTGTTTCATTACTTTAAATGCTAAAGATTGTCTTCCATGTACATCGTGCTCTATTCTAGAAATGAATCTTTCCCAGGAATCTTTATGAGCTGTTCGAGTTATTTGTTTCGCTCGGTTTCTTTTTTGATTATATATAATTTTAGATTCTTCAGTTTTTTTTTGTAAGTATTCTAAATAAGCTAATTTCTTATCTCGTACAACCTCTTCTATTTCGTCATTCCATAGCTTTAATCCTCTTTTGTTGCTAATTTTTTTCTTTTTTCCTATGGTTTCACATGCAACATTTAGAATACATGTTTTCATATCTTCCCACTCTTCGTTTAGGTTTTCATTCATTACATTTCTTTCCAAATGTTTTTATAGCCTGTTTTGATATAATTTTCTTATACTTTCTTCTTCTGAGAGATATACTTTAAAGACTTCTTCTTTTCTTTTTTCTTGGGTTTTTCGTTTTTTCCATTTGGCTATCAGAAGTACCTTGGCTATTAATAAATAGTGGTCAGAATATATGTCATACCCTCTATATACTCTTACATCTTGTATTTGATTCCTAAGTCTGTCATTAATCATTATATAATCTATTAGCGATCTTTGATTTCTAGCGCACCATGTACACTTCTGTATATCCTTCTTCCTGTAAAATGTATTCGTGATTTTTAGTCTATTATAAGTAGCAAATTGTCGGAGTTCTTCACCATTTCTATTTATCACATTTTCTCCGAATGTACCTATTATTCCTGGGATTGGAAGATTGCCAACTCTGGCATTTAGGTCACCACCTATAATAATATTTTCAGTGTTTTTAATGCCATTTAGTTCTTGTTGCAATTTATCATAGAAAATTGTGGTGTCTTCAATTTTCCCTTCTTCTGGTGCATATACCCCTACGATATTCAGATAATTCCGGTCTATTTTCAATCTTACAGTTACTATTCTTTCATTCACATATTTGTAGCTTATTATTTTTATCTCCATTTATTATTAATTAGTATAGCTACTCCACTACAGGATCTTCTATCTTGAGGTACTCCACTGTATATTAATATATAATTACCAATATCTTTTGTTCCTTTCAGCTTCTTTTTGTTTCAGTAAGTACTACTATATCGATGTTTTGGTTATTTAGTTCTCTAGTTAGCTCTTCTTCTTTAGTGTTTAGCCCTCTAACATTCCATGTTCCCACTTTAATCCGATCCTTTATACCTAATCGTTTGTCCTTAATTCTACGCTGAGGTCGTCTTTCGTTAGATCCGTCCGCGTTCCTATTGTGAAGAATATGAGTAATTGTGTTTTCCTCTGATCGCGCAACCAACGCTATCTAACGTTCAAATTTTTTGACAGCAGACTAAATGACAAAAGTTTCTCAACCGAATAATAACAGGCATTTCCCATATTTATTCTGCGTTTGATTTCATTCCAAGTTTCATTTCAATTTGTTAAGGTAAAGTACCCAAATAAGAGACAGGTTCCTAATAAGAGATACATTGTTAATTTCTCCGGTATAATTTGCCATCTCTTGACAACTATGGGAAATTAATGTTTGTGTTTGTGTTCTTTGTCTAACCTCAGTTGAAAGTAAGCAACGAAGCTGAGAGCATGTAAAGTAATTTTTCACATTTTGAACTTTTTGATGGTTTTTGTTGAGGAAGTGAACAGCAGTTAATGTAAGGTACAACAAATTTATTATTAATTTTATAAAATTGCTGGGAAAATGTTGCATAAAATAACTTAGATTGCTAATAAGAAAGATGAAAGATAATTTATGACCTTAGGTAGCTATTTCATTTTTATTTATTTCGTTCCCTAATAAGAGATACCTAGGGGTCCTATTAGGGGATAGTATCTCTTATTTAGAACCCTTATTTGGTTTTATTATGATGCTCACCTTTGAGAGTTTATGAAAGGCGTTAATGCTTCTAGTCGTGCCAATTTGTCTGCCATAAACTACATAAGAGCCAATGAAAGATTAATTGAACTATTAATTAAAATTAATTACGAATTAGGTAAATCATTAATTATCCATTGTCCTGAATTATTCATTACAAAATGAAATGATTAAGTTACCATTATTAACTACTGAAATTAATTATTCACTGGGATAACAATAATATCAATAGCTAAAATCAATTTAAAATTAGCTAGTCCGAAAATATTTACCTTACTTAAAGATCAAAACTTAAGTGTGTAATTTGTGAAATATCCTCTACATATTTAAAACAAAAATCTTGTGTAATTATTAAAACTATTAAATCTTATTGTGATTCCTGGTTTCGAAAATTTCGTTGGACCTGTGTAAATATCGCCACTACAGCCAGTGCCAGCGTTTGTGGCGCTTGTCCTTGAGTAAAAAGCCAGTTAGTGATCACTTGTTGGCAGTATAACTGAAAACTGTAACACCCAACACGTCACGTAAGCAATCTGCCAATCATAGTTGTCAGTCTTATTGGCCATTGACTGCGTTAAAGGCAAGACACTCGCACTTTGCGTTTCTGGGATGTGGCCTTGAGTACACTGTCTAGTAAGTGGCATCTGTTACCACTTCGGCTGAGAGTGGTACCATCTCCTAAACAGATGTGACGTCAACAATCTGCCAGACATAATTGTCAGCTTTCATGCCCACAGACTCTGGCAAAGATAAGTTATTCGTTCTCAGCGTTCCCATTACTTATTTCACGTGCCACAAACGGTGACTTTAGTTATATCACAATTACAGAAGCAGAAACAACCACTTCAAGAGCTGCAAGTTTCAACCAGTGAGGAGTGGCATGTAAAGTATCCAGGGCAGGAAAAGGAGCTATCATAATATCAACTCTATAACAGAAACAAATGAAAAAGAGTTCAGATAAGCAAAAACAAAGAAAAGATGGAGCTCGCAAGAAGTTCGAAAAACAACAAAAACCACAGAAAAAAATCAGTCCAAGAAACACTGCTTGAGTTCGTCCAGTGGTGAAGAATTCGATGTGGAAATGCAATTAATTAACTCTAGTGACTCGGAATATGGAGGAAATTATGATGATGGAGAGTGCTTGTTTTGCACTGGATTTTTTTCAGAGGACACTAGGGCCCGGTGTTCAAAATGTCGTCGTTGGGCACACAAACACTGCCAGTCACTGATGAAGAAATTTTTATTTGTCTAACTTGCTCAATACAGCGAAATAAGAATTGTGTCAATTAAAGGGGTCGCAAGATAAGTGCAATCAACTTAAATTTAAAATATGGAGATCGAAGTTTAATATTCTATATTATATGAACGTTAGCAATAGTAGCTTAAGTAAGATTAGTACATTCATGTCCGATTTGAACGACTTTGTGTTATTTTCGTAAACCATCTTAATTTCACTTGGAAAAAATTTCAAACAAACAACAGAATTTGTGTTGAGAGTTAGACCACTGTTGCATTGACCCCCTCAATTTTAAAATGTTCCTGAATTTATTAAAGTATCTACAATATTTAACAATGTTATATATTGCTTCAATTTTCACCCAATGAAAATTATTTTTATCCATATTCAAAAATAAAATTAAATAACACACGTATCTAGTATTTGGAACCTCTTTCCAAAACATCATTATTTTCCAGATTTACTTCTTTTTAGAATTTAAAATAATAAAAACTACTAAAATTTGTAATGTCAATTCCAAAAATTGACGAACTGCTGTATGTATTCCACTCATTCGGATTAAAAATGTCTATTCCCATCCTCATTTCTAAGCAGTTAAAAAAAAGTGTCTGTTATTTGGGTACTTTACCTTACTGTTGCTCCAAGATATTTGAATTTTTCCACCTCTTCGAAAGATAAATCAAACTATTCCATTATTAATTCCTCGTCTTTCACGCATACAGAGACATCATTTTATTTTTACTTCAATTTTTATTGTACCTGATTTTTTTAATGTACTTTACTCCTACTCCCTCTACTAGTAAACTTCAAATTGTCCTCCACACACAACAAAGCCCGCGTATGGAGTCAAAGTCGCCTTATGGTCATAGTAAACAGTACTGAGTCAGCGAATATACTACGTTCCAGAAATATGTTCGCGTTTTCCAGTGTCGAAAGAGCTTTCAATATTGAATCATATTTTCGCACAGGTAGACTACTGTCGTCCGTTTACCTACGTCGCATCCCGTTTTCTCCCACCCACTTCTGCTCGCCCCTCTGTAAAGGCTAGTGGCTGGGCTGTCTTAGCTCCTTTCTGAAAACATTAATTTCTGTTAGGAATTGGACGTCTACGTAATATTATACAACTGTTTGAAATAACTTAAATAAAAAGGCCTCGTTAAGTAATTAACTGTCACGTCATTTCCCTCCTTTCTACGACCCTGCTACAAAACCACTTGGACGGACAGTAGATAGCATATCTGAGTAATTTTATCTTTTCAGATCGAGCAGAAGTGAAAATTGATTTTACAGTACGTAAGATACTCTTTTATAGAGTAGGTACAGAATTATTTCAACATGAGTTACTAGTACGAAGGACGAAACTGGTAATTGGAATTAGGTACAATAGTCTATAGTGTGATAATATGCACAAAAGAACTGAAGCCTGTATCGAAATGAGCGGCCACCATTTTCAAAATGTGTTTAAATATCCACATTATGATTATTTTTCAATTTAACTTCATTCTCTAAATTGTATGCTAATGTGCTGTAGACAGTATACTATACACTGCATAATGAATACGTTCGCATGGGTAACTCGGTTCGTGAGTAAAAACACTTATTGTTAATACAGTACTGTATTTTGATTAAACGAAAACCTAATGAAAATTACCAAACTCAAAATCGCGATATTTTCTAGGTTACGTAAATAGATGAGCTACTTTTCTTCCCCCCCCCTTATAGTAAAGTGATTTATTTGTATTTTATCCCAGTATCATTGAACTCCTGTTGTGGAAAGGGGGTAGCAAACGGTGTTTCCGGTTGTCAACTGTTAATCCAAAAGTATAGCTAGTTTAATGTTAAAAATGTTAGTAAAAATAAAATGATGTCCCTGTACTAAACTGGCTTTCGTGGTTGTATTAGTGACATAAGAATGAAGATGTAGAATAGGGGTTCACTATCTTTTTAAGATTATGATAGATATTAACATCCAATAGGTTAAATAGGAATATATGAATACATAAATAAATGAAATAAAAAATATATACCGATTTAAAATATTCACCAGGGTAGCCTAATGTGATCTCTGAACTTGAATGTTATTCAAAATTTCAGTGATGTCCAAGTAGAAGTCACTTACATGTGAATCAGTAAATTAAACGTGAACGTGCTTGTTATTTTTTTAACAGTGAAGTATTTCATAATTGCGAAAGTCTTATCGCGTAGGTGGATCGTTCCTAACATAGATACGCATTTAAGAGAAACAATCCGTAGTATTTGGGACCTTTTGTATCTTCTGATTTCCAAAGGATATGAATTTCTACTTTTAAAACTTTTCTGTGCTAAGGAGGACTTAATATCTATGAATTGAATGAAATCGATTAACCTTGAAAGATCTATTCGGTTGCTTGAATGATATATTAAAAGGTGCCAAAGAGAAGTTGTGTTTCCCTCAGTCTCAATCCCCTCTCTGGCGCATATTGAGAAAGATTGGGTTTCGCTATGAGAAGAACATTATGGCGCGGGAATACTATATGGAAGGTCAGGATATATAGTAGTTGCACTGAGTAATTAGTTCCTTTGTACGATGAAAGATATCAGAATAAAAAAATGTGTATATATATATATATATATATATTTATAAACAAATTAAATATCCATACGAAAGAAAATATTATTCTAACAGGACTTACTTACTTACTGGAATTTAAGGAACCCGGAGGTTCATTGCTGCCCTCACGTAAGCCCGCCATTGGTCCCTATCCTGAGCAAGATTAATCCAGTCTCTACCATCATGTCCCACCTCCCACAAATCCATTTTAATATTATCTTCCCACCTACGTTTCGGCCTCCCCAAAGGTCTTTTTCCCTCCGGCCTCCCAACTAACACTCTATATGCACTTCTGGATTCGCCCATACGTGCTACATGTCCTGCCCATTTCAAACGTCTGGATTTAATGTTCCTAATTATGTCAGGTGAAGAATACAATGCGTGCAGCTCTGCGTTGTGTAACTTTCTCCATTCTCCTCTAACTTCATCCCTCTTATCCCCAAATATTTTCCTAAGAACCTTATTCTCAAACACCTTTAATCTCTGTTCCTCTCTCAAAGTGAGAGTCCAAGTTTCACAACCATACAGAACCGGTAATATAACTGTTTTATAAATTGTAACTTTCAGATTTTTTGACAGAAGACTAGATGACAAAAGCTTCTCAACCGAATAATAACACGCATTTCCCATATTTATTCTGCGTTTAATTTCCTCCCGAGTGTCATTTATATTTGTTACTGTTGCTCCAAGATATTTGAATTTTTCCACCTCTTCGAAAGATAAATCTCCAATTTTTATATTTCCATTTCGTACAATATTCTGGTCACGAGACATAATCATATACTTAGGCCCGGTTTCATCGACCATTGTTAAAATAGCTCTAACCTTATGCTACTTAACGCAGTGTTAATACTTTAACTCCATGTTATGACACCAGTGTTTCACCAAACATTTCTGATACTTCGTTAAGTAACTTCATGTTATGAACCTTGTTCTTATATATTTGACTTTATGAACGCACTCACTGTTCACGCATGTCAATCGTCATTTGTTTTATATCATTAATAAGGCGGTATATTTTAACGGTTTTAACCTATATTGTGTGTTTAAAGACGACTGTGGTGATATATGGTACAATAAAATGGAAACGAATAAGCAGAAAGAAAAGCGAGTTAGGAGTTGCAATTATACAGGCTATGAGAAAAATGTTATAATAGACATTATGACGAAATACAGTGGTATAATAGAAAATAAAAGAAGTGATAGTCTATCACTAAAGAAACGTGAGGAAGCCTGGACTTCATTGACAAGCGAGTTCAACAGCCATTTAAATGTAACACCTAGGACCGTGAAACAAATAAAACAGTGTTACGATAACATGAAAAGAAATGTGAAAAAGGACCATTCTATGGAAAAAATAGAGCGTTTCAAAACTGGTGGTGGTACATTCATCCCCAGTGTTGATGACACGAATTCTAAACTTATTGCCATCATTCAGGATCAGTTGGAGCCTTTACAAAATGAATTAGACTGTTATGCAGAATACAATGGTAAGTAGGAATACTTGATTTTTATGTAGTACTTGTTACTTTCAGCCCCTCACAATTGTTTTATAGATCATTGACTTTTCTTATTGTATAATTCCAGGAGAAATCATGAATCAAAATAATCAAGTCATTGACACTACTGAAGTAGAGGAAATAGTTGATTTACCAGTTATCGTACGAGCAAATGAGTCAATTGCAGAAGTTACGACAGAAGAGGAAGAATTGATAAGGGAGGAGTTGACAGAAGCAGAAATTCGTGGAGAAATAAATGTGAGTTGTCTTAATTTTAAGGGTACACGCTACTGAATTTTGATGAAAAATATCAAACTTGTGTGACTAAATTTTGCGCTAAAATATACGTAAATCTATGAGAAATTTGACGTATAATTTTTATTCTGATATTCTTATGAATAAGTGTTTCTATTTCGCTAGTTTGTGTAAGCCTGCAAAGCATGGGATTTAAATTGGGGGCGTGGGAATTGAAATGTACCACTGTCAACAGTTTTCTTTCATATTTTCGGAACGAATCGACATAATTATAATGTAATTTTCCTGTGCAACTTTTGACATATAATTCTCATACAGTTTATGCAAACAACCAGGATAGCCAACAGATCTTTAAGCTTATTCGAAGCAGATGTTTCCCAGTGATAAAAACATTGTATTAATTCTTTGCAGCCTACTTCTAAGTGAAAAAGTTCTTATAATGTGACATTTATGTTTATTCGTTTGTAATGTAAATAGTTATACATAACTTGATTGATAATATAAGGTGTAAATATAGGTTTTAAAAACTAGTAAATACAAAACAGAAAGAATTTGAGGTTAGGCCTAGGAAACATGGAATAAAATGAGTACCATTCCAGCCAAACCTGTATCAAAGAAGAGAAGAAAAGAGCTTGCTGAAATGAAAAGTGAATGTAGATGGGTCAAAATGAAGGTAGCAGATGAAAAAACATGTTTCGCTAGATTCAACTGAATCATGAGAATCAATTTCAGCCCAATCACCAGAGGCAAATGGTAATAGAAATATATTGAATTTACTTCAGAACACTTACTCAAGTAAGAGGCTATCACACTTACAAGAGAGTGTAGATACTAGTAGGAGATTTCTGAAGACAGTGTTCCTAATTATATACCGTAAAGAGGGGTGACTTTGAACGCTGAGGTGACTTTGAACAGTAATTTAGCGCCTTTCTAAATTAAATGCTGAAGGAAGTAGAGCGATCGGTTTGGAAGTAAATCCCGAAAAGACAAAGTATATGATTATGTCTCGTGACCAGAATATTGTACGAAATGGAAATATAAAAATTGGAGATTTATCCTTCGAAGAGGTGGAAAAATTCAAATATCTTGGAGCAACAGTAACAAATATAAATGACACTCGGGAGGAAATTAAACGCAGAATAAATATGGGAAATGCGTGTTATTATTCGGTTGAGAAGCTCTTATCATCCAGTCTGCTGTCGAAAAACCTGAAAGTTAGAATTTATAAAACAGTTATATTACCGGTTGTTCTGTATGGTTGTGAAACTTGGACTCTCACTTTGAGAGAGGAACATAGGTTCAGGGTGTTTGAGAATAAGGTGCTAAGGAAAATATTTGGGGCTAAGCGGGATGAAGTTACAGGAGAATGGAGAAATTTACACAACACAGAACTGCACGCATTGTATTCTTCACCTGACATAATTAGGAACATTAAATCCAGACGTTTGAGATGGGCAGGGCATGTAGCACGTATGGGCGAATCCAGAAATGCATATAGAGTGTTAGTTGGGAGACCGGAGGGAAAAAGACCTTTAGGGAGGCCGAGACGTAGATGGGAGGATAATATTAAAATGGATTTGAGGGAGGTGGGGTGTGATGATAGAGACTGGATTAATCTTGCACAGGATAGGGACCGCTGGCGGGCTTATGTGAGGGCGGCAGTGAACCTTCGGGTTCCTTAAAAGCCATTTGTAAGTAAGTAAGTAAGTAAGTACCCAATTGCGATAAAACTGTTTAAGTTGTCAATAAACGAGTTCAGTTCTTTCAAAATAGGATACAGCATTTAATTTAGAAAGGCGCTAAATTACTGTTCAAAGTCACCTCAGCGTTCAAAGTCACCCCACTTTACGGTAGTAGGAGATGTAAAGTGCTTAGGTGCATTATTGAGTGCTTTGGAGTGCAAGTTTTGTAAAGAAAATTACTAGTGTTAGAGACTAGTGACTTCAGTGGATTTGCCTGTAAATTGAATGTACTTTGCAAAAATTGTGGGTAAATAAATAGTTATTCTCACACCTCAGATAGGCTTAGCAAGAGTAATTCAGGATGATCACCCTTTGACATAAATCGAAGAATGACACAGTCATTTTGTACAATTGGGAAAGGGCATGCAGTTATGGAAAAGTTTTCAAATAGTTTAAATATGCAGGCTCTCACAAAACATTGGATGAGCATGTTAGAATTGAATCAGTCATTTAAGAAAGGGCTCAATGACACAAATTCTAATTTTTCAGGAGAAAGAAATAACTGATTACCGGTATGTAAAAACATGACAATATGTGATACAAAGTTACATACCTGTCTTATAATAATCAATGGTTTTAGCATTATCATGTATGAAACACAAGCAAAATTTGTTCAGATAAGTTGTTATACTGACTGAAAATTGTGGAATTGAGTCCTTCAAAAGAAAATTCCTATTTTGATAATAAAATTATGAAAAATAAATTCTATTTTGACTAATATTTTTATTTCACTGAAATCATTCTGATATTCATAATCACAGAAACGTATAATGTCAACATTATAATACATTGTTAAGAACAACAGAAAACATGAACACTAAAATTAATGAATGGCCTTTAAACATCATCCCTTTTTCTGCTAGTAGGCCAAGCTACGATAAGTGTTCATCTAGTATGTAGCACATTAATTTAGACAGATCCTCAATCTTCTTAACGTTAATGGGAACTTTTTCACTGTAGGCACAATGATCCGGAAGTTTCACAATATCTGATCTTGAAATCAAAAGTGTGTCTTATCAAACCTCCGGTGAATGCTGAAACACATACTTTCCCTGGGTTCTTTGAGTCATACTTGTATTCATTGAACATTGTTGGTTGCAGTTTCACTTTCTGATCACGGGGTGTTCCTCTCGATTGTGTTTCTCCTGACAAGTAGGTTCTCTTGTAGTATTTCTGCCACCATTTACTAACCTCCTTAATATCATCAGTTGATACCAATTTTACAATAAATATCCCTTCTTTTGAAGCATTTGCAATGATTTCTACATATTCCACTTTTATAGTTTTTCTTATTACATAATTATACTTTTCTTTTTTTTCTTCTCATTACAAATAACTGCATTCCCTCCAAGAGACTCCATGTTTATTTAAAACAGCTGGAACTGGTAACTGGTAACCAACTGTTACCAGATTATTCTTATGTTTGTCACTAGGTGTCAATGCAAATTTACTTTATAAAGGCCTCAGTTCCAGGAGTAGAGCCACTTCTGAAAGAGTGCTATATTCAGACAGTTATAGAACCAATGTCATTGAGTGGAAATGACCTCTTTTAATGCAGAATCATGTATCTACCCATTATGCACAAATGCATGTGAAGAAACCATTTTCTTAAAAACATGCCATTGAGCCCTTTCTTAATTGACTGATACAATTATAGAATGCAGTGGTAAAACTACAGTAGAAGGAACTCTAGAGCATGCCAGACAAGAATTGAAAAAAAGTGTATAAAAATGTATATCAAACTGAAGAGTAGCAACAGGATAATTTAGTTGACATAATGGTGAGCTTCATGGTAGTTACAAGGAAAAGGTACTAGGCGTCAAGTCTTCAGAATTTTCTACATAGTTTGAGGGTCACAAAGAAATTTTTGTTTCTAAGAAATGGGTTGATATGGCTGTAGCTGAAGCAGTAAGTGACTGCAATGTAGGATGGAGTGAAACACAGTCAAGGATATTGTTGGAATGTGGGTTGTCACCAGGATTACAAGACAAGAAGATATGGGACAATTATGACAAGAGGCGAGTCACTGACAGGCAACGATGATCATCTGTGAAGTACCAGAAATACAGAAGTGGAGTGAAACTGGTCAAAATGAGAGAGGAATCTAGTAGACTATAGAAGAAAGGATGTAGCTATGCAGCAGGGCATTTCAGGATCATTAGAAGAAAATTATACTAATTATTCTGATCACAAAATTTTTATTTCAATTAGCTGCTAATAAAATTTTCAAAATTTTCATGTCTTGTAAAACATTTTTCTTCTAAACCATTTGATATAGAGTAACGGAATTTTCTACACTGCTGCAGAATGTATAGAAGGACGGAATTGTGAATTGCCTTTACTGTATACTTAAATAAATTGAGAATATAATTTTTTTAATGTAATATATGTTAGAAAAAAATTAATTCAAACTTAATTATTTTTTACACTTGAACATTATTAATTCAATAAAACCTATGCACAGATCAGTAGAACGGCATGTTGCCTATATGCTAAGCTTCAGAAATCAGCATTAACTTTATTTTTCTGTGACTAACATGATTACTATGGTTCAGATAAAGTAGCTGTATCAGTATAGGCATCCTTGGTCTGTGCGTTTTGTTTACAAACATTAACTGCTTGGAAGTGCACTCCCCATCCCCTACCTATAACATCAGTGAATGGACAGTATAGCCTTAGTTAATGTTTGTAAACAGAACGCATGGACCAAGGATGCCTATCCTGATACAGCTACTTTACCTGAACGATAATGATTACTAATGAATTAATAATTTTTTTTCAATTATATTTTTTTTTCTGAGTAAGATTTACTCTATATTATTGAAGCATTGCATACATACACAATACAATACAATACTGGCAATATGTGGTATAAAATTATTCTATTTAGGTAATTGTAGAAGTTACAAAATTCAGTAGCATGTGCCCTTAAAGTAATCATTATTAACATAAAAACGTAATACCTTATTATAATTATAACTATATATAGTATGAGACTATAAAATTTTTCATTAGTAATTATTCCACACTTCATTTCAGGAGTCTGGTTCATCGTCTGGTGTTCCCCCCTTCGGTAGCTCAGCTTGTACAACGAAGAAAAAAACAACGGGAAGTAAGAAGGGTTATTCACAGATCCAGGAGCTTGCAGCACAAAGCACATCACTCTGTGAAATTGAGAAAGAATTCCTCATAAAAAAGTATAGGAAGGAAGAACAACTTCTTGACATCAAGATTGAGAATGCACACCTGAAACAACAGTTACTGAAGAAACAATTGGAGAAGTAATAATAATTCAAAGACTTTTGTGAACTGTCTATATTACTACACTGCTTGCACAAACGTTATTCAAGCCAGAGATCAAAGTTAAAATTAATTGCATTACATTATTTTAGTTAGGTATTTTAAGTGATAGTTAATGAATAAAATAATTATTTGATAAATCAATTAAAGGTCAGTATTTTATTTAAAGTATTTTTGTGAAAGCATAGATTTTTATTAACACAATTGTGTCAATATGCTTTAATATAGTAATACACAACAATGATAAATATTTTTCCTCAATTTCATTGACTGTAGAACTTTAGATAATGAATTAATGCTACGAATTGTTTAATAAATGCATTTTAGTTTAGAAAGAAATACGTGATTTTTTATGCTAGCCCAGTGGCCCCGATACTGCACTAAAACATGTGGTCAGCAGCAATCTTGAATTGAAGGGGGAAGGAAAGGGGAAGGAAGGTTACATAATCCTGTAATGTGTGACGCAGTATTATAGCCCAGTACACAGTACAGTGCATAGTAAGATCATTGTTAAGTGGGATATGTTTTAAAAAGGGAGAACACACGTTTTGGTGCGGTAGGTCAAATGCATATTACAGACCTCTTTCAGTGGACAGTGGACTCTGTGCAAAAATGAAAACGACACACTCGTATTATGCATATGCATGCATGGAACTCACAAGTAAGTAAAATAATAAAATATGATCCTTACCACCCAAAATATGTTTCTGCTATTGCATTTCTGAATCCAACTGCTGTTTGTGGTTCTTGATGTGCCATGAGGAGGACTGGGACATCATCGTTCACAGGACGGAGTCTCATTCTACGTTGACCAAGATACTGATGTAGCAACAAGTCTTCTTGTGGGATGTCATCCTTCATCTCGGTGGCTATATTATGTAATACTGCTGTTGCAATGATTACTTTGAGAGCGGTGCGAACTTTAATACGAAGTGTCATTCTAAGGGCTGGGAATCTTCTCTTCCACACTCCATACATTCTTTCCACACAATTTCTGGTCCTTTTATGAGCTCTGTTGTAATTTATTTGAGCCCTCGTTTGTGGTCTTAAGAAAGGAGTCAGTAGATATCGACGTAAGGGGTATCCATTATCCCCCAATAGAACACCATTATTAATTCTTGCAGTCTCAAAATCTGCTCTTAACCGACAGTTGTTGAATATTGTGCTATCATGCACAGATCCCGGCCAACGTGCAACTATGTCTCTAATTATTAATTTCGAATCACAGACTGTCTGTACATTTATTGAAAAAAATCCCTTTCTGTTTCTGAATGCCTCACCTCGGTTCCGTCCTGGAGACTGTATTTGAATATGTGTGCAATCTAGTGCACCAACGACTCCAGAAAAGTGTGCTAGATCATAAAATCCACGCTTTATTTCTGCAATATTTTCCTGCTGAAGATTATTAATGTAGTTCGGTCTTAATGCTCCAATAGCAGCAGAAACCTTACTGATTGTTCTACACACAGTTGCTTTCGAAACATCAGCATTATCAGCCATTACCAGCTGAAAAGAGCCAGATGCGTAGTATCTCAATGCTATTAACAATTGATGCATTGATGACAAAGGATAATTTCGTTGGTTATGGTATTCTAACTTCTCTTGAATTTCTTCCAGCACTTTTAACGTCACAGCTTTCGATATTCTATATCGTTCAAGAAATTTTGCTTCTGATAGATCTGTAAAATCATTTCTTCTTACATTCAAAGGTCTTTGCACTGCTAAATTTCGAATATCTTCGTGAAGTAATACAGCTTGCAAAACATATCTCCTTGCAGCCATTTTATATTAACACCAGGTTAGTATCTTAACTGCAGGAAATTGTGATGTTAAGATAACAGTGAGTTTAACGTTATGTTAGTGCTAACAGTGGTTCATGAAACACTCATGTAGTTAAATTCACTGTTAAACTGTACTAACACCATGTTAACAGCTTAACAATGGTCGGTGAAACCGGGCCTTAGTCTTTTCGGGATTTATTTCCAACCCTATCGCTTTACTTGCTTCATCTAGAATTTCCGCATTTGTGGGTTTTCTCCTGGCATATTCACTTCGTCCGCATAGACAAGAAGCTGATGTAACCCATTCAACTCCAAACCCTGTCTATTATCGTGAACTTTCCTAATGGCATATTCTAGAGCGAAATTAAAAAGTAAAGGTAATAGTGCATCTCCCTGCTTTAGCCCGCAGTGAATTGGAAAAGCATCAGATAGAAACTGGCCTATACGGACTCTGCTGTAAATTTCACTAAGACAAATTTTAATTAATCCAACTAGTTTCTTGGGAATACCAAATTCAATAAGAATATTATATAAAACTTCTCTCTTAACCGAATCATACACCTATGAATTTTATTTTGAAACCCTCGGTAGTCTCCTGAAAAACCGACCTGGTTTAAAAATCCTACGGGGTAATCTTTCTATCCGTGAAACGGAGGGAAAAATCATGAAGAAATATGGAAAATTAGGAAGATTTTATGAAATATAAACATTTTACCAAGATATTAAGGAATACAAAACACATTTGATATTAATTGCTTTCCACATGATCAAGAATCGTGAACTTCGTTTCCATTCCACTACCAGCAATAGTTTAGATACAGTGGTTCCCAACCTTTTTTGACTGACGACAGATCTTACTGAACGCCCACGATATAGCGACACACTTATTTTATTTTAATAATAATAATAATAATAATAATAATAATAATAATAATAATAATAACCAGTACTTCTGGAGAAAAAGGCGAATATTTTATAGCGGACGGGGAGTGATTACTGTTCACTGCACGGGAATTTTGTCGTTTTTAACCTCCTTTTAGTCAAACTAAGGCTTTCAAGATCTAAGCGGAATTCAAAGAAAAATTATACTAAAAACATAGTTATCCACACATATTTCGGTTCCATGATGAAAAATGCAACAAAAAGGTGCCGGAACGCCGTTCCAGCGCGTTTCTCCAGAAAGAAAGCACTGATAACTTCTATGTAGTTTCGGACATCCAGTGTTGTAGATAGGTTGGTGTTAACACGCAATCGAAAATTGTAAAAGAACAAGCAACAATTTGAGTGGTATTATAAAAAAAACAAAGATATGTGTCAAAAATACCAACCTATCTATGCTGGATGTCCGATATAAATTTTTATTATCGTTTCTGAAAACTCGCCTATTTAAGTTAATGTGAAGTCTGCGCTTGGTAGGTTGCACAGAGTTTCTCTATACGTGGCCTTATGGGGAAAAACTGAACTGAGCATTGTTTCAGGTGTTCACGTTTCATTGGTGCAGTCTGTCTCTAAATAAAATGTACCATATCAAATACTTCGTCGCAAAAAAAAGTGCTTTGTAAAGAGACTTTATGGAAGTCATACAATTTATTTTTCAATTCCAAAATTTCGCGTCACACTCCATGGAGTTGCACGACATACCAGTGTGTTGCGATACACCGGTTGGGAACCCCTGGTTTAGAATATGAAATTTCATACTTTGCCAGTCTCTAGACACAATGAAATCACTTAATATGCATAGAAATAAAGAAAAACTTTCGTTTTTCGAACTGAAGAGATGGATTCGAAAGTGTTCTAAGTCCAGTTTTTAAAGATCTTTAACTTGATTTATTCACGTTTTAATTTATTCTTTTCAACTCTATATATATAACTGTGTAAGTTTATTTGACAAACTCTCTTAAATCGTGACTTAGTGTCTGCATATTTTTTTTCCAAGTGGATCTCACGGCGTCAAATATATTTTATAAGTTTTTATCATTTTTCTCATAACTTGTCATTTGGACTTTGGCTAGTTTGGAATCCACCTCTTCAATTATAAACAGAAATTCCGTACAATCCCAGAATTGACTTATGACTTCATTGATACATTTTAGTAGCTAAAACTGGCTGTTGGATTCGAATCTCAAGTTGAAGCCCTGCCGAGAACGATACATTTTGTGGGTGATAAGTATTTAGTATGGCTTCCTCCACAAGAGAAGTAAAGAAGTAAAATGTCGAAGACTGTGATATATAGGATTTCAAAAGTCCGTTCAAACATTAAACCGCTATAAATATTATAATATTTGAGATAGGGAAAACACAAAAACATCACGGTGTTGGGCAAACAACGGGGTTTACAAAACATTGGGAAGATGTCCGCCGTTCTCTTGTTCAACGTACAGCATTCTGTCTGCGATACCATGCATAGCATTCTGTCTGCGACACCATGCACAGCATTTTGCAGATAATGTCTTGAAATATTGGCAATTTCTTGCGATATTGCATCTTTCAGTTGCAGTAGGGTTGGTGGATGTGTCAGGAAAACTCGTTCTTTAAGGTAACCCCACAACCAAAGACGATCGGATTGACATCTGGAGATCGTGGAGGCCACATTTTTGGAAAGTGGCTACTGATGACACGATCGCCAAATATCTGCGTAATTAATTGTTTTGTAGGGATAAAGATGTGGGTTGGAGCGCCATCTTTCATGGAGATTATGTTTTCCATATTGTGATTCCTCAGTCTAGGGATGACCAAGTTCTGTAACGTTCTGTAGTAGCGCTTCCCATTTACTGTAACAGTATGTCTTATTCTATTATTGTCCACACCTGTGGAGTAACGGTTAGTGCGTCTGGTCGCGAAACCAGGTGGCCCGGCTTTGATTCCCGGTCGGGGCAAGTTATTTTATTTTATTGGGTTACTTTACGACGCTGTATCAACATCTAGGTTATTTAGCGTCTGAATGAAATGAAGGTGATAATGTCGGTGAAATGAGTCCGGGGTCCAGCACCGAAAGTTACCCAGCATTTGCTCGTATTGGGTTGAGGGAAAACCCCGGACAAAACCTCAACCAGGTAACTTGCCCCGACCGGGATTCGAATCCGGGCCACTTGGTTTCAAGGCCAGACGCGCTGACCGTTACTCCACAGGTGTGGACGGGGCAAGTTATCTGGTTTAGGTTTATTCCGGGGTTTGCCCTGAACACAATATGAGCAAATGCTGGATAACTTTCGGTGCTAGACCCCAGACTCATTTCACCGGCACAATCACTTTCATCTCATTCAGACACTACATAACCTAAGATGTTGATACCTACTAAAATTAATGGTGGAGTTAACAGGCGTAATTGAGGTTCTTTTTTTCGATCAAAGTCATCAATAGGCACTTTCAACAATGTGGCCACCGCGATCTCCAGATTTCAATCCGGTCGACTTTTGGTTTTGGGACTCATTCATTCATTCATTTATTTTATTCCATAGATCTTACATGAGCAATGAAGCTTTAAGATGTGGAACATGTCAACATTTTACAATATTACAATTACAATTTTTACAAATTTTTATAGTTTTACAATTTAGTAATTTTCTACAATTTTTACAATTTTGTACAATTTTTTACATTCTTTTACATTTTGGCGAGATGTAGTGAGATGAGATGAGGTCCGAGGATTCGCCAAAATATTACCCGGCATTTGCCTTTTCGGTGGGGGAAACCTCGGAAAAACCCAACCAGGTAATCAAATCAAGAAGAACGTGTTTTCCTCACACATTCAACAACCCCACTGCAACTGAAAGATGCAATATCGCAAGAAATTGCCAATATTCCAAGACATTATCTGCAAAATGCTGTGCATGGTGTCGCAGACAGAATGCTGTACGTTGAACAAAAGAACGGCGGACATCTTCCCAATGTTTTGTAAACACCGTTGTTTGTCCAACACTGTGATGTTTTTGTTTTTTTCCCTATCTCAAATATTATAATATGTATAGCGGTTTAATATTTGAACTGGCTTTTGAAATATCCTATAGATTTGCGTTACGGAAAGCACCCTATGCCTTGAAAAGGGCTTCGGACAAAATTCATTGGGCATATATTTCGCACATCTGGCGTTGAACACGTCAATAACTGAAACACTAGTCCTATACACACTGCATGAAGTTTAATGACATAAATGTCAGAAAACGAATATCCAGAGCTTAACTGTCCACATAACTTAAATATGTCCCAGTTAGTAGGTCTAAAGAAATCATGTCTAATGAACGAAGGTCCAATAAAATGAGTCCATTGACAGTCTAATAGAAGAGACCTACCATGCCTTGATCTAATTAGTAAATATATCTAATAGAAATTTACGCCCAATTTTTTGAAGTCCAATTGTAAAGTAGATCTAAGTCAGAAGACAAGACAGAGAGATATACAACATCCTTTACAGTCATTGCATTATAATTCATTTGCATCGATTTCTAAGTTATGACATCTGTTGGATCGTGAATAACTTGGAAAATGGTTTCCACAGCTGTTGGTCCTCAACGTCATCCAGTTCGATTGTATGGAGTTTGAAACGGTACTTCAAGACCTTGGTGTAGACGAGAATGTCTCCTCGCTCTTTATTATTGTTGATAATAATTATCTACCATCTCCTCCACCAGATATAAGTTTATACAGTACTTTTCCTAATAGAATTCCTCATTCGTACATAACCTGCTAGTAATTGCTGTGGCAGAAATTTTTATATTTTTATCTTCCTTTATGTTACCTAAAATTTTTAAAATGGACGCATGATGTGTCACTACTATTCTTGGAAATTTACAGCGCTATTCTTCCTTAGGATCTATTGTTGTTTCCACATGTTGCATATTGATCTAAATATTACATTATGGAATATAGCTGTTAAACTTTAACTTAGACGTGACTTACATTAAGGCATGCTGGTGACCTTTGCTCTTTGAGACCTGCTGCATGGCTAAATAGGCCTATATAAATAGGATGAAAAACTGCGGTCAGCACCATCTTACGTCTTACGAACCAAACAACAGGACCAATTTTCGACGTCGTAGGTCAAACTACATCAATTAAACTCTCCTGATATTTATATTCATCTGCTAGCTGACTACCTTCAAAATCGTAAATTTCAAGTTCGAATAGGAGCAGCCCTCTCTACCTCCAGAAACAGGCGTTTCTCAAGGATCTGTTCTTGCAACTGTTGTTTACTCCATTTATATCCAGGATATGCCTACAATGCCGGACTGCCTACATAGTCTCTATGCTGTCATATTTACTAGACATTTTAATATGCATGCAGTTTGTGTCAACATCCGAAATGCCCTAAATATATTAACACATTGGTCAACCAAATGGAAGTTAAAAGTTAGCGGCGGAAAATCTCAATTGATGGTTTATACTAAACGTTTTCCCAGGATTATACATCAACTGAGTATTCAAAACGAAATAGTACCTTTTACCATATCAGTTAAATATCTTGGAGTTCTTCTAGACAAACGTTTATCTTACAGGCATCACATTCAAAACATAAGAGACAAAGCATTTCAAAGATACATGGCACTCTATCCATTTTTCAAAAGTCTGACTTCAAGAAAAGCAAAAGTCCTGCTGTATACATCAGTCATCAGATCATACATGCACTACTGCTGTGAGATATGGGGCCAAGCTCATCCTCATCTGGAAGGAATTCAAAGAGCTGTCTGCAGAACAATCACTGGTGCACACTACCTCACAAACAATGTCAAACTCTACAAGGAACATCATATACCCTTCCTGGTTGCTCATATTCAAGATCTACAGACTACATACAGGAATAAGCTACTTCTTCATGCCAACCCTTTACTAAGAGACATAACATAAATTCGAACAAATACCTCCGTCTTTGACGGTCTTATTAATTAATTTTCTTTAATATAACCTATTTATATTTCAATTTGTATAAGAATATTTTTGTAAAAGGCAAGGGTCAAACAGACCTGGTACTTTTAAAATAAAAAAGCATCTTAAAAAAATTAAATAAAAATAAAATAAAAAAAAGACGTCGTAGGTTGTGAATATTAGAACTAATTAATGAGTAGATTATCCAAAGTTCTCCATTTATTCGTTAGAGACGTTGGTTGAGAAGACAAAATGGCAGTCATAAACTTGCAAAGAAGTGGATATAAGTGATGCGTATGTATAAGTAGTGTATGTTAAACAGTGATGTTTATGGACCTTATAAAATAGTGTTGTTGAATGTAATGTAAAGCTGTAGTTAGTAATATAATAAATTCAACTATCTAAGTAGCGTTTGCAGACTTTTCCATTTCGCTGTACACTAAATACCCAAAGAATACAATCCCAATTGTCTAACCTTTTGTTTTCTTCTCTGTCCTTGTTTGGTTGTATTTTAATTAGTGCATTAGAAGGTAGTGTAAAATAGACCGTCTCTTTCATTTTCCTGTTGGCTCCAATAAGAATTTTCAGTGGAAGATGATGTGAGGAATAGAAATTTAAATGTTTTATTTTAATTTGGCTCGGTTTGAGTATGGGGGAGAGAGAGGGAGGAAATATTTTCAGCATATAGTTTAACTTTTTCGCCATCAGGTGCGCTAGTGGATGCATGGAGTAATTAGTCTTTCTTTCGTCACTTAGTGTGCTGCTAAATGTAAAAAGTTCTCCTAAAGATAAGAGATGGCAGCAAGATAAATTTCTACATTATCGCCTCTAGCGTGTGAAACGGGAAACTCAATAAGTTGCGCATCCCATTATATATTTATCCATGCCTGCTGTCTTTAGACTTACTGACGTGGAACTCTTAAATGACCACATTATGTAAATGTCCGTGCTATATAAATATGGACAAAGCATTGAAGTCCACAGCCCACAATACTCCAATACTTTATTTCATAAGTTGATGGTATGTATAATATTAATGCCTAAATATTTAATACAGTATGTAGTAAATATCACTAACTCGCCTATTTTTAGGAACTTGATTTCAGTTTGTATATAAAATTTTACTGTGTTCTGAATCTTCTTCTGGAAATTCATTATAACATACTGTAACTTCAGGTGGTAGGAAATAACTCGAAGACACCTTTTAACATTACCATTGTTCTCATAGTGTTCATAGTGTATTGCAGTTCACTCAATTCTTTTCAGAGCTGTAACGTAACGCTTATTACTGGTCTGCTTGTTGTCCTTGTGACCTGCTTCAATTTGAATAACAGTGTTCTCAGTTTAATTTTTTTAAACTCTGGCCTAATATTGTCCAGAAAACTCTAAATCGTTACGTAATGAGCTGTAACAATTTTATGAAATTTCGAGTGAAAGATTTTAACTTCATTATGGCATATACATAATGGATGATTTGAAATGTAATTATTTCATCTTTTTGACATATATAACACTTATAAACATTAAAATCCGTGGATATTATAGAAAATGGATGTTTTGAAATGTGGACATTTGTGTAATGTATGTTTTGTAGTGGACTTTTAGATTCTGAACCTCATTAGGACATACTACTACCACTAGTTGAACAACCTTGGAAGTTAATCCTTGGCGCACTCTTTACTTCGTACGGAAGATACAAAACGCATAAAGAACAAACATTAAAAAGGAAGGAAAAAGTAGTGGTAGGTTACTGAAATGCAAATTATGTGGTCGTTGTGCAAGGAATTGCTTATGAACTACAATATATACATATACTACTGTGCAAAAGTCTTAGGCACCCGATGCAATACGTTTATATTGTGTTTTAGTTCCTAGAATTGAGAATGAAAGTGGTCTAAAACAAGTTAGAATGAAGTCTTACTGGTGAAATAAGTACAAGAATTCGTCTCCGTCATCAAAACCAAGCTTAATGTAAAACCATGGAAACATCACATTCCTTTACAGACCCATGACACAACACTCGCTCGGGTATATTGAGTGCTGTGTTTACAAATTGTATATAAACAGAACAAGTTTTAGTCAGTGCTGTGTACTAGATGAAATCAATGTGTTTCTTTAAGAATAGAACAATATTGAAGGTAGTAATAGACTGAGTCTCTTCTTAGCAGGTTGAATAAGAAAAAAAGCAGCTATGGTAAAAATTTCAGTTGAAGTGACACACAAAATTTGTTTTTTGAGTTAGCAGTATCATTGTCAAGCAAGTATTGCACGACAAACTAGTGTATCGCGTTGCGCAGTACAGGAGATCCTGAGGAAAAAGCTACAGTAAGGGACAGTAGATGATCGAAAGCGGACTGGCAGGCCCAAGAAATTGATTCCAAGGGATGAACAATATCTGATAGTGACAGCCCTGAGAAGTAGAGCAGTTTCAAGTGCACAACTGGCAGCAGAACTTTCTGAAAACAGTAACACTAAAGTACATGCATCTACAGAATGACGGTCACTCATCAAAAATGGTCTTCATGGACGTGTTACTGCAAAAAAAAAAAAAAACCTTTCTTACGGAAGGGTAATAGGACAAAGCGATTATCATTCGTAAGAGAACACAAACTATAGGGAGCCAATAATGGAAACAAGTCCTTTGGAGCGACGAATCAAAATTTGAAATCTTCGGAAGTCATCGAAGGCAGTATGTCAAGCTGAGGAGAGGAGAACGATTAAAGGAGGCATGTCTGCAACCAACTATGATACACGGGGATGGTAGTGTGGAAATATGGAGTTAATGGAGTGAGTGATTTAATAAGAATTGAAGGTAAGCTGACAGCTGTTAAATACAAACAAATATTGATTCATCATGCAATGCCATCAGGTTTGCGATTAATTGGAAGAGATTTTGTCTTTCAAAAGGAAAATGATCCGAAGCACACAGAAAATATAGTGAAAACCTACTTGCAGCAAAAACAAGGTAGAGGAGATGTTCAGCTGTTGGACTGGCCTCCTCATAGTCCAGATTTAAATATTATCGATTGTCTTTGGGATTATCTGGGCAAATAGAACGTGAAAAAGCAGCCAAAGTCTTCAGCTATATTGCGGCAGGTGGAGGAATATTCCTGCAACAGTTCTCCAGAAATTGCAAGAAAGTATACCTAAGAGAATTCAAGAGATATTGTTGTCTAAAGGCGGTCACACATCATTTTAGTGTCATGAACCTACTCAGTGGCTCTTGTGTGTGATATTGCTTTTTTCTGTGTTTTCTAAATATTTTGGTAATAAATACTTTATTTTTCATGGTATTTTTGTTCTTTTTTTTTAATTTTTATTACCTGCCTAAGACTTTTGCACAGTTCCGGTGAATTTCAATGTTGTGAAGGCCATAACTCGGAAATGAAGCATTTCCGGACACATGTTGTAATGAACTATTTTGATTGTCTACATGTGGGAAATACATACCTGAAATTATGCCCTGTATTTTTTAAACACTCTGTATACAAGATGATTCACAAGCATTTACCATCCTTTACGGAGCTTATTTCCGAAGACATTCTGAGCAAAAAATGTCATATAAACATGGGTCCCATTCTGAATATTTACAGAGTTACGTTTCGTTATTGTAACGCATTGCTGTGAACGCGTGATCTTGGTCAATGTGCATTCAGCAGCCAGCGCGAGCGCTACGGAAATCAAAGATAGCCGTATGCAGTTACGTAGAGTGACGAGTGCCGTTCACAAGCGTGAGGCCAAGTGTACTGAAACGGACGGCGAAATTTTTTAAAATGTGTTGTAAACTCTTCAAAACTGTAAATTAGAGTGCAAAATTGAACTGCAGATAATTAAGTCGGTGGGAGTGGTGTGATTTGTAATAATTGTGATAAGTGCGTAAAAATAATGTAATTTTCTAGTCTGTACGAAGCAACTAAGCAGTTCTTAGCACATTTTTAGCTTCATAATACTTGCCAATTAAAGAAATAATACTTCTGAATGGTTCATTCTCTAGTTGTATTATTCTTTTACCTTCAAAGTAAAGAAAAAACCTATTTAACAAAAAACTTTTAATCAGTGTAACTCTGAAAATATTGAGAATAGGAACTATGTTTATGTGACTTCTATGCTCAAAATGTACTCAGAAATAAGCTCCGTAAAGGACGGTAAATTCTCGTGAATCACCCTGTATATTAGAAATAAAAATGATAAAAACTACGCTAAGTATACATGATGAGGAATACACACGTAGTCCTCAATGGAAGAAAAAGAATTTACACTTTTCCATTGAAAATAGAACCTGGTCTATCGAGTTTATAAGAGGAAAATATATGTCTTAATAACGTAGGAATGGAAAACCACCCTGCAATCCAAACTGTGTCTGTGCAGCGCGTACGCCGTCTATTACTGCGGAGTAATAAACATAATAAATGTGGATATGCGGCTACGTGCTGGTTCCAGGTCATTGTAATATCGTCATTTGTCCGTATAACGTCACATAAAATAGCCAAGAGCAATAAAATACCACCAAAATGTCGATATTGACCTCCAAAACTCGATACCTGCCCACATAATCGACAGAATTCATGTTGTCATTAGCGAATAGTATTTTATTTATTTAGTATTTATTTGTTTAACCTGATAGAGATGATACATCAGGTCTTCTATTCTCCTTTACCAGGAGATTACAACTACAATATTAAGAATACAATTAAAACTATAATTACAATTAAAATTAAATTTACAATGACAATATAAAAATTGAAGTACTAAAAATTACCTGTATAGGCCTAATAAAGGCTAGATAATTTACTGTACAATTTATGAACAACGAAAGCGAACTGATTCTTTATGCCGAAGAGTGGGATTGAATTTTCTGTGATTCCAACTGAAATTAGATTTGTAGTGGACATAAAGTCGATTGTTTTCCATGGCAGTCTGCCATCTTTCTGGCAGATGCTACATGTGGGGTATACTATTATTTATACTTGGACGTAAAAAGGAAACTCTTGTAATGGCGCATGGACCTCATCAAAGTTCCTGAATGAACCGTAAAGGGACATAAACCGTTGTCAGATGATGCTGTATCTTAGCTAAAAGAGATTGGTAAAATCTTATTGCCTCCAGTTCTTGAATCCTGTCTTGTGGCAAATATGATGCGTAGTCTGATGCTGATAATTAACCCACTCTTTGGATTCACTTATGAAAACGTCATATAAACGATATTTTTTTTATGAGAATGCAGTTTGTATTCAAAAGCCCCACCATCGTGAACATAATTATTTGAAGTGAAATTTAAATTATAAATTGCAACAACATTTGATGGTAATTTGTCTTCCATTACAATTGCGAGAGCTTCATCATTTTTCAGGCTGGTAACCTTTATTAAAACATTTAAGCCAAATCGGTGTAGCACTCTGCACTCAGTTATAATTATACAAATTTCTTCACCACTTATGGGTACCCATACTAGTAACTTATATACCTCCCTCTATTAAAAAATACCACCACCAGTACGATAGCACCTTTTTTGAAGTTCATAAAAGTCCCGTGGTACTTTAAATTTCAGTTGCGACACGCCCAGTTTTCTGTTTTCTCACACTTTAAATTTTCAGCGTTTAAACTTTTCAAACTTGGTATTTTAGTTCACAGATATGTAGTAAATAAAAGTTGCTCTGGGTCTTATGGTCAATACAATTTCAATATATATATATATATATATTTATTTCAGTTCCTTATATAATTTATTTCAAGAAATAGTCTGCCCAGGCATCCTGGGTTGCCAAAAACACAGAATAACACACATATAAGAATAGTAATGATTACAGTAAGATAGATGAGCCAAATTTAAATGTGAACTAGGAGCTTAAGTTTAAGAAATAATAAATTTGTAAATATATTTGTAACAATCACACACTAACGAATAGAAAAGGGGGGGGGGTATTATGATATTCCTTATAAATGATTTTTCAGAATTGCCACAGACCCTTTAATGGTTGAAGTAATTATTTTTGGAATGATGTCATGGATTCCAAATGTTTTGATAGTGTTTACAGTTGATCGTGGGATGGTGCCCCTCGCTCCGATCATTAAACCATGTACTTCCCAGGTGCCTTCCATCTGATATTTTTCTCGAAAATACGGAATAGTAGGCTCATAAATTTGTTGTTTTTCTTTGTTGACCTCGGATGGTTGGGTCTGGCTCATCTCAAATCTAACAGTTGGGTCCAGTATAAAGCCTTTACTATTAGTCTTGTCTAGAGCCACGATGTCCGCTCTTCTAATTCCGCCGCCTTCAGACGCAACGCAGTGCACCTCTTCATGGACCTCGAAGGATTTGTTTCTATATTTTTTATATTTAGAAAAAAAATACAATAGTTAAAAAATTCTAGAGGCTTATCTAATCAATCTACATGGAACCCTAATGAAGTTTAAATAAGTATATGTGTTGAACCTGTTCACAAATTATGAGAAAGAAGAAAAAGAAAATTGTTACGCAAGGGACTTTTTGAGTTACTCGCTTCCCAAAAATGTAAACTTGTCCATAACTTGTGAACCGTGAGAGCAACAAGGACAAATTTTTGTGCGTTCTTTAAATTATATCAGTAGTACAAATTATAAAAATCCAGCTCTTATAGTTTAGAATTTCGTAATTTCACTCATGGATAGGTACCCTTAACTCTCCATTAGACGCGCCAATTTGCAGAATGCCGTTAGACGCGATGAAACCATGCTATTGTTTCTTATGGCGTTTGTGATTATTTTTATTTTAAGGGAGTATAATTTATTTTAAATTTACAAATGTGCAGGAGAAGAATGACAAAATGTCTTTTCTTCAAAATTATATTTGAAATAAAAATAAGCACAATATAATATCTCCAATATAAAAAGTATAAAATAATTAAAATTAATGTACTTGAGAAATAATCAGAGTCACTTACATTTCTTTCTTCTGCATTGTCCATAAGCAGACATCTTTCGAAAACTATTAGTGAAATTCTCAACAGCCGTGAAATGTAGATTGTTTTTCGACAGGGCAATTTTGACCGCGAGAATAATGTATCTTACACTTAATATTTGTGGGTTTTACATAATCCCGTGGTCGAGGTAACACTAGGATTTTCTCCGGTAGCTTCAGTCTCTTGTGGCATCCCAAAATTTACCATAATTTCATTTCTTCGCAAATGTAGAGTAGTCCAACCTCCTGTGCCGCATCCTGCGCATTGACTCTGTCAGTAAGTTGGTCTGCACAACTGACTTCATGTGGGTGAATGGCGAACTGTTAAGTACCTGCCATTAGTAAAAAAAAAAAAAAAAAAAAATTACAGTTGTCCATAATAATTTAATCACTGTTACAGCAGCCAGTTTATCTATTTTCGACGCTCATGCATTGAGACTTTATTGTCAAAACTATGATATGGGGTAAGAAAAGGTATTTTCGTGATATAGATATATTCGTGATAATTTTTGCAAAAGCTTTCAAGAACATGCCTAATGTAGAAAATAGTTCTAGGCGTCTGCTAGTAATACTGTATTGTTTCACGGAGGCGAAACATGATTGATTCCATCTTAGTTTGCAAGTGCAAGTTGTATTGTGCGCTACGTATTTTCTTAAGAATTTCGGTAGTTATTTTAACTGTTTGTAGTATTGCAATGATTGCTGTGCACATATTTAAAGTACGAAGTCCATACTTGTGCTATACTGTAGTACTCGAGTTCCTCTAACTGTACATATATTTAGATTATATTACTGATGTCAATTAAAGCTTAGGAAATGGATGCGATTTCTTAGCTTTCTTCTCGTGAAAGTCATAGCGGCCGAACAAGCCTCAGTATTTAGCCCCATAGCAAGGTTTCTGTACCTTTGCCAGAAAAACTTATTTGAAGAAAATTATTATCCATAAATCGTACTTCAAGTTTATCTATTTTTTTTCTTATTAATTTTGTGCCTATCACGAAATTACCTACCCCATTTTGAATTTAGGTCTAACATAGAAAAAGAGAGAATTAAATGCAGGAAATACGGTGAAATCAACTTATT
Source organism: Periplaneta americana (assembly GCF_040183065.1). Lineage (NCBI taxonomy): Eukaryota > Metazoa > Arthropoda > Insecta > Blattodea > Blattidae > Periplaneta > Periplaneta americana. The sequence goes on from NC_091120.1 coordinate 129,999,198, forward strand.
GCAGCCGCCAAAATGGTGAGGGAGCAGAAAGTATCTAGCTATAAAGCTACAAAAAATGAATGTGTCATGAAGTTCACTCAAAGATTTTATGAGCAGTAATTATGGTAATGGAAATCAGACTCCTAAATTAGGAAGGATTTTTGTCCTTACGTCTGATCTGGAAGTACGGCTGTATATTAATTATACGAGAGTGGATCGGAAAGTAAAGCACGATAATTGGTAATAAAAACGTTTAATAGATAGAAAAGAAAATAAAAATACCCAAATGAACTCGGATCTTACAGCTACTTTTCTGCATAGGCGCCAAGTTTCTCAACACATTTCTCCCATCGTGGTACCAGTTTCAGTATACCCTGTTCATAGAAGTCCGTTAGGTTGGAGAATAGCCATTTGCGGACAGTTGATTGCATTTCTGCATCGGTCCAAAGCGATGGTCGGCCAGGAATTTCTTCATGGAACCAAACAGATGAAAGTCCGATGGTGTAAGGTCTCGACTGAATGGTGAATGCTGGAACACCTTCCAACCAAATGTGTTGATTTTCTCATAAACAGAAGCCGCAACATCGGGGCAAGCATTGTCATGATGTTTGACATCGTCAGCATTAATGTTACGGTGTTTGTCACGCAATTTTACCGAAGTTTGAATGTGGGCTGCAGCATTCACAGTGGTCTCGTGTTTAACAAAGTCCACCAACAAAACACCATGCATATCCCAGAACACTGTCACAAGCACTTTCTTTGCAGATTGCGTCACTTTGAATTTTTTATTTCCTGGGGAAGCAGCATGTTTCCACTCCATAGAGGCCTGCTTCGTTTCGGGCGTGTAGTGGTACGCCCAGGCCTCATCACCAGTGACAATCGCTTCCAGAAAATCATCCTTTCTGCATCGTAACGCCTTAAGTGGTCCAAGCATGTCATCATTCGCTGTCCTTGTGGTCGTCCTCAGGTTCTTAGGCACCCAGCGGGCACTAACTTTATGAAATTTCAATGTGTCATGCACGATATCGTACACCACATCGTATGAAATGTTGAATTTGCTGAGACAAGGTTCGCAGTTAGATCCGGCGGACGTTCAAAATTGCCATCTGAATGCTAGTGACATTCCTCTGGGTTGCAGCTGTTACTGGCCGCCCGGAACGTGGCGAATCACAAAGGTTCTCACGGCCGTCTGAGAAGAATGCGCACCACCTGGAGATATTGCTACAGTCCATACAGTCTTCCCCGTACAGCCACACATGTTCCTGTGAATTTCACTCGGGTTATGTCCTTTAACCCACAAAAATCGCACAACACTTCGCTGCTCTTCACAAGTTGACGGTAGTAACATGCGCTCCATCTTTGTTGCGTAGTTCACGCACACGCTTCTCTCGCTAGAGCTGCACATGCAAAACAAATTGTGTCTGTAGTGAGAACTTCAAAGTATATCTCTGTGAAATGTCAACATCTCAGCCGCAATACCAACGCAGAAAAAGTTATTGTGCTTTACTTTCCTATCCATCCCCGTATTATAAAAATGCAAGAGTTGGGATTTGGCTTGACAGTGCCAATTATGAAAGTGGCACACCAGATGACCAGGAATGTCGGGCGAGAAAATTTGTTGAATGCAGATAGCGAAAGTGCCAGGTAATGATGGTGGTTTCATTTTAAACAGAGATACAATCTCACAATAAGGGCTCCTAAAAATCTTCCTGCCAAGAACTCACAAGAGTCGTAAATGTGTTTATATTTCATGTTTTGTTCTTTGTTTAATGTTTTTAATTTTATTAGCCCTAAGATTTTTAGAGACTGTTGTCCGGACGAGCTCTTATTTTTACATCAACAGTCCCTGTAAAATGTTCAAATTGATCAAAATAGGCTTAGCTCTACATAACGGTCATAAATGTGTTTACGTTTCATATTTTATTCTTTGTTTCGTGCGTTGTTCTTTATTGAGCCTAATATATTTCAAAGATAGTAGTCTAGAAGATTTTCATTTTCATGAACAATCCTATGAACTGTTAAAACTGATGAAATAGTCTATATCATTGAAACATATTTATATACTTGCATAAATAAGAGATCATCAAATAGTTTAGTGTTTAAAACCACTATTGCGAATTTATATAAATATATAGTAGGCCTAATATGAAATAACTGTGTATTCCTATCACTCACGAAAATGCCTTACCATTGTCAAGAAATTAGATACCCCTATCACGAAATTACCTACCAAACACGCACATTTCCAATCATATTTTCTACTAATAATAAAAATTGAAAAAAAAAAATATATATATATACCACTTTCTTATATATTTTGTTACAATAATGCCATACAAATAGAAAAATATAGTAGGCCTATCGTTCCCAAATTGAGGAAAAACTAGCCATAATATTAAAAATGTCACGAAAATGCCTTTCCTTACCCTATATCTTCATAGGTATGGAAATTGTCTTTCAGACATTGTTATTCTAAAAATGAAATAATGACACCAAGGTCATCTGTTGCCCAGAGGCCAGGAATGTTCCGGTGTCCAACATGAAATATTCGTGCAAGGCACAATTTATATATCCAAAAAAAACGTAAAATTTCAATTATTACGTCTTTCAGTCTACTCTTTCACAAATGAATTTGTGTGTCAGTGTCTATGAAAATATTGGTACATTCAACAATTACATATATAGGATGGAAGGTAAGGCAGTAAATTAATTGATAGGAGCCATAGATCTCATTATTTAGAGTAAGTTTTGTCAATTAAAACAAATTATAGGACTTACGGATATTGAGATAATTACAAGTGTTTCGAAAGCGCTGACGGCAATTGCAAGATGTCTCAACGCCGCATAAGTAGTACCCCATACCCCATGCGGTCAGCGACTTGAAGGGGGTGGATTAAGTTCAACTACCTTCTATCGTGTACCTTGCAGCAGGTGAGGGGAGGACGGCAGCAAACAAAAAATGTACTGAGCTTCGGTGAAATACTTCGCGAGCTAATCTGGGGATAAATCTTCGCACAAAAATGACCTACGTAAACTCCGGATAGAGACGTAACTGTTATTTGTTTAGTTTGTGTAATTTAATGTCAGAAAATGTAAATTAATAACCCGAATGAACAAAATACCCCGTGTTCAGAAAAAGTTCAAAAATTAATACAGAATCAATTTACAATGCAATACACTAACAATTCAATACTAAGTATGGCGTAATAATATTAATGTAAGAAGAAATACGTACAGTAATAACAAGAAACAACGCGAAAATCAGGAAATTATGTCCAAGTTAGTGAAAACACTTCGGATTGAAGTTTCAGTCACAATTAATGAAAAAAAAAGTTATGTAACTTTGTGAACAAAATGTAATTAACATTACAGTTTGTTGCTTTACGAATCACTAATTCTGGGCGGTAATAATGAAATAAAGAGTAATAAAATCTGCAAACCACACTCATATTTTACAGGTACTGTTCAAAATGTTCACCATCAGCGTGCGTGCAGCTTTCACATCTTCCAGTCCAATTATGGCGAACTCTGGCCAGTGGTTCTTTACTGTTCCGAATTTCTTTCGCGGCCTGAATCATGTCTAAGTACTCACGATTTGTGAGCTCTGGGATCTCGTAGTTTTGAAATAAACTAAACTGTATCGCTGTACGTCCAACTGTGCACTAGTGCAATGTAAACATCATAACAGCTGATCGGTTGCGAGTACTACGAGACTGATGCCGTCCCGACAGCGACAGATTTTCAGACCTTCTGTACGTCACTCGACAATCAATGTTTCTAATGTTTCTTCAATCGATTAATTCGAAATCTGTGAATTTTCTTATTAAAATACTACTGCAACGTGAACATAACAGACATTCTCTCCGTTGTTATACAAGAAATTAAACCGTATTTTAAACAGTATTCGTAAAATTCGCGAATGAAATGTCTGTATAAAAGTATTATTTCTTAAAAAAAACTCGCAAAAGCGAGCAAAATGGTATTAGACTTTTTGTTCGTTATATTTTAAGGAATCACACCCACAATAATTAATGTACTACCTTACTTATTACCTTACTTTCCATCCTTTATATTAAATAACATCAACAATCAAATTCTGTTCTGGCATCCTTAGTAGTCTTACATCTTCCTTTAGGCTGAAAATTCATCATTCTGATTGTTCTTCTCAAATTTGTGAATGTCCCATATTAACCGAATCCTCAGAAGTTAAGCATTACAATCGACCAACACTTACGATGGAATAAACATATTACATTTTTATGCAATAGATTACGTAACAGTAATATACGTTACAAGAGCGGTATGTTAACGTTTTCATGTTCGAGGAAAAGACTGAAAAAGCGAAACGTATACCGCTCGTGTATCGTACATTATTTTGTGCGAAGATCGTTTATTACATACCTGAAAGACGAATTTCTAATTAGTTGCAATGAAATCTCTATGTTGGTTTCTGTTTAATGACGGCAGGAAAACCAAAATATCTTTCTTCAACATTGTTGCTATAAAATGTTTTCTGTGTTTACTATACTCCAGCAGGCCGTGAAATACGTCTGTCTTTTTTTTTCCCCCAGTCTATAAATGCGAACTTAAAACAAACGGTAAGGTTATGTAATAATTTATTATTCATTTTAATATTTTAACAATATTATTTATATAACATATTGCAGTAATAACATCGGCATCTGCAATCTTGTTGATTTTTTCACGGCTTCCTTAATGTTACTTGTATCAGGAATGCAATAAGTTTCGTGGAGTAGCAGATTTTACTTAATTTTTGCAAATATTTAAAAACAATAATTAACATTGCAATTTAGGTGAAATTTCAGTGGTAAGTTTCCAATTTATAATTATTACTATGTTAAACGTCTCTAAAAATAATATGTTAAAAGCCTTAAGCAGTAAAATGAATGTCGCGCTTAAGAGGTAAGAAGAGGGAAATTGTTATGTATTACGTTGGGAATACTGAATGTGGTATTTCACACTTACCGCGTATTGGTTCTATGCGGAAAACAAGCAAATACGCACGATCTCGCACAAAACAATTTATTCTTTATTATATTTCGGTCATATTTAGCAGTTAATATTGTGACAGCGACGTGAGATTCGAACTCACGACCAGCGTCCCGCAAGAGAGAAGATCGCGCGGAGCACTTCGGGATGGCGCGCGGCGGAGAGGGGAAAGGGCCAACGCGGCGAGAGAGTGGAGAGAGAGTGCGCGCGCATCTGGTGCTGGTAGAGAGGAGAGGGCTCTGGATTTTTCTGGAGTGCCATCTCTAGAGACGCGTGGAACTTTCGAGGCTACGTCGCTGTGGTTATAAATTAAGGACGCGAAGGAACGACAGTAGTTTTCAGTTATTCAGTCAGTGAGAAAGCCAGAGCAAGGAAGCCAGTCTTGTGTACCGGAGTTCGACTCGAGTGTGCGTCCGCAACTGCGTCAGCAGCCGAAGGCCTGGGTTCGAGTGCAGTGGACCGCAGTTGGAGGGACCTGAGTTCGAGTGCAGTGGACAGCAGTTGGAGGGACCCGAGTTCGAGTACAGTGAACTGTCTCTGAAGGTCTGTGGTTCGAGATACTGTGAACTCGAGTGACTGAGATAGAAGAACTGTGAAATCAGAACTGGTAGTTCTGATTTGTAAATAGTGCTTTGTAAATATTAGTTAAGATTAAGAGTTCATTGTTGCTCGTACTAGTCCAAGTAAATTGTCATTGTCGTCGGTGGAGTGCTATAACGAATACTGTGTTGAGTAAAAATCCAATTGTTGACGAGAGCGTTTAAGGCGAATTGTAGAAAGGAATTATTGTTGGAAGAATAAAATCCTATTGTTGTGAGTTAAATAAAATTCACAATATTTTACGTCGAATTTATTTAGATTTATTTCAATGCATTCTCCAATATGATATATTAGGATGGGGAAATGCTTGTAATTCTAATCTCACTCCACTAATACTAATTCAGAAAAGAATAATTAAATATGCCTTAATAAACCAATTGATTACTCGTCCGAGCTTTTGTTCACTGATATTAATGTTTTGAAAATTAAACAGATTTATTATATTGCCTTATTAAACTTCATACATAAAAATCGTAATAAATTCAAATTGTATCATCATAAATATGGAACTAAAAGATCCGATTTTATATGACTAGAGGAACCAAAGTGTTTACAAGCAGAGCTCTGAGCTATGGTACCTACTTTGGTCCAAGGTTATATAATAAAATAATAAAAAAATACCCGAATTTGGAAAATTTAGTAACAGAAATTTCAAAAATAGCGTTAGGAATTTAATTTTTAAAGAATATATGTTGATTTAATATGTGTATGTATTTGTATGATTTAAATTGTTAAAATTGAAATTGTATTTTTAAATTTAATTTATTCCTATAATTTTTTTCTTGACCCACTTTGTGTCAAATGTTTATCATTGTTTGTTTTAAGTATGTGTTTATATAACTCCCTGAGCACAAGTTTTTGCTCCTTCAGGGAAGAATTTATTAATACTGTTTTTGTACATATTATTTTACTAACAATAAACAATAAACATCAGGCAGTTTTGTCAAAATGTAGAGCTTGTATCTTCTGTAACTTTCCATGGTAGGCTAATTTCTTTCATTTCGTTTTATTTATACCTACAAATAAAAAATCTAGAATCTGTCAGTAGTGTCAATATAATAATAAGAAATAATAATTTATTTTTATTAATGGCGGGTAGCATAAAGCCAGTCATGTAGACCAATTTACCGACAGAGTCGTTGACCATCGAGCGCCTTAGGAGGCTGATATATGCTACACCCGCGATGAGATGACGGAGGAGACTTCTGGGATGCCACTGGGTAACGAGCTCCAGTGTGAGCTGGACAATGGATTTTTCCATCACAAGTTATAAATTAGGTGTACGTGGGGATCTAATCCGGCACCGCAGAATTACAAATTCAGCGCTCTAGCCCCTTGAACCACTATGGTGACTTATAGTAATAATAATAATAATAATAATAATTTAACTCTATGACTTTTTTGAATCTACAGTTTTTGACTTAACTTTATCTTCAGAACCAGAGTCATCATTTTCTAGGAAATCGTTAACAACTACTAACGAATTATCATCAAAATTGTGACACTTCCTCTAAATTCTCAGGTTTATAAAATAATGTCATATGACTTTTCACTTATATTCAATAAGCATCGAAAAAATTATATTCCTTGCAGCGGCGTGTCTGTAACTTGACTTGCCGCGCGGGGTCTATCAAACTCAAATGACACATCAGATACCGTCGATCACACTTGCGAAGTCATTATTAGACTGATCAGGTTGCCACTTCAGCATAACACTAACAAAGGTGTGGTGTAAGATGTCCTAAGAAGATCAGAGCGTAGCGTAGGCTCGTCTTAAAGTCTTTTGGCCTGTCTGTTATTAAGATATTAAGCTAAAGAAAGCCCAAGTGTCTCTCAGACCAAAGCTCAACTAATTGAAGATTAATATTTTCTCTCCAATTGGTACACACATCACTCTTTTTGAATTAATAGTATTGAGACATTTATGATTCATAAGAAGAGAGATACGAATTACTAATGCAACAACACAGCGGTATTAGTAAATCTTTATGTAAAATTCTGAAAATCTCTCAGAAACCGACTGTTAATGAAACTGAAATTTAACGTTTATTTAATTCTAAATCTACATAATTCTGCAAATGATACTGTGATTAGTGATGCAGATCGAAATACTCGCTATAAGAAACAATAATTCGAAAAAATATATATATCAAAGTTTGTGTGCAGCTTCCAAAACATGTTAACGCTGAAACCTACAAATAGAATGTCTACTTTGCAGATTCGTATTCCTGGTGATCCGGAGATATGACGAATCTCAACTGAATTTATTGAATTAGCTTGCAGCACAAAGTGGTTCGTAATCTGCTTGCTGTTTATTCGTGTTTTCCTTTGATGATCCTTAACTTCGTTAGTAGCGACATCCAAGACAAATACAGATGCAGTACCTAATTCGTTTCCAGGTTTGCTTGTACAGAAATGAAGTTTCCTTTGATACAGGGAAATGAATGTGTTAAGGAGTGTACGTACACCTTTAGGTAGAGCCCCGGCTTTCCAAGCCGATAACCCGAGTTCAAATCCCAGTGAGTTAACGTGAGATAATTATTGATGGTGTTGGAGACAATGTTTCTAGTAGGCTTCTGATAACAACTTTTGTTTCCTCTGATTTAATTTTACTCCATAATTTTTCTCTTAATCGTAAGGAAAATGCTTAAATCCTGTGTCAACTTAGTACATTTAAAACAAAAAGAAATAAGTCCCACAATATAAAAGTCACCTATTACTTGATCAAGGCGAGTGGAGCCGCGGGCGTAATGTAAACTATCGCGATGCGGTATTACGAACGCAGGAGCAGTAGCGCCACGGTTTCGGGCTGCAGGACTCCACTGGCCTTGGTCGAGTAATACCACAGTCTACTATATACAGTCACGAAGTTTGAGTTTTGAGGGTACTAGAAACAATAGACTGTGACGGCACTATTTTACATTGCCTGTAATGAGGCGATATTAGCGATCCTAGTGGTGAGCAACTATATAATGTTTGCATATTTACTACGTATTGAGCTTCGCGACTGTATATACTAGACTGTGGTAATACCCTGTTCAACATAAACTTGGACGATTTAGTGAAGAACTGTTTTGAGAGCATGGGAGGAGTGATAGGCGAAAGAAGAATCAATTACGTAAGATTTGATGATGTTGTGGCGTTGTTAGCAGAAAAGGAAATGGCACTAAGAGATATGCTACTGGAACTAAATCACAGCTGAAAGGAGTATAGGATGAATATAAATACAAACGAGACGCAGACAACGATCATAGGAAGAAAAATAAAAAGGATAAACTTGTGAATTCTAAATGAGACGGTAGAGAAAGTGTACAGCTTCACATACTTGGAATGTACTATAACCAGTCATATGAGCTGCTGCCAGGAAGTCAAAAGGAGGATAGAAATTGCCAAGGAAGCTTTTAACAGAAAAAGGAAAACCTCTGATAAAGAACTAAGGAAGAGACTAGTGAAGTGCTTTGTGTGAAGTGTGGCATCGTATGAGACAGAAACATGGACATTACGACGAAGTGAAAAGAAACAACTAGAAACATTTTAAATGTGCATATGGAGAAGAATGCGCGTGAAATGGACAGATAGAATAAGAAACGAAGCTGTGTTGGAAGAAGTGGGTGAAGAAAGAATGGTGCTGAAATTGATCAGGAAGAGAATAAGGAATTGACTGAGAAGAAACTGCCTACTGAAGGATGCACTGGAAGGAATGGTGAACGGGAGAAGAGTTCGGGAAAGAAGATATCAGATGATGGACGACATTAAGATATACGGATTATATGCGAAGACAAAGAGAAATGCAGGAAATGGGAAAGATTGGAGAGAGTTGGGTTTGCAATGAAAAACCTGATCTTGGGCAGAAAACTATTAATTAATATAAAAGTGTAGAAACTGGAAAGCAAAGTAAAAGAATCAGTGTCATAACGATGTGGCATATTTCTTCAATATACGGAGTTCAGTATGTTTTACCTTAATTTCTTGCTATGATTTAAAAGAGAGACATAAAGTGAGTGGTGTAATAGGCCTACGTACGGTAAATTTACGAAGTAATTCGTATACGAATTCTCTACTCCTACAACTTTTGACTGAAAGAGTTCGGTATTTGGTGGCATAATTCTGTAGAAAATTTTTACGGAAATATTACATCTCTATTTTGCTCTTCTTTCTGTAACACCTAATGTTATGCCAATTTTACAGAGTAAGACATGATCCAGATACTTGCGAACAGAAAAAATTATAGCTATTAATAACTTAGCAGGAAGAGTAATTATTGTTTGGATAAATCTGTCCTATATCGTTTTATTTAACACTTCACCATATGAGAATAATTAATAAGAAATTGTTAGAATCCATTTTTATTTAATCGTCATTTAATGTGTGCTTATCACATGAGAACTCATTAACAATGAAGTGAGAATAATCAGACAGTATTTTAAGTTTATTTATATACGTACTGATTCACAAAAAATGCCAAAAAACGATTAGAATAACTATAGACCTGTAAGTCCTACAAGTCTACAGTATACAAACTATTCCGGAAAATAGACTAGCGAGAACAATAGGTGAAAATCAACTTCCTGAACAGGAAGGATTCCGATCAGACCACAGCACAAGACGATCTCCAAACTGTGAATCAGGTTATGGAAAAAATTCGGGAAAATCAACTTTCTGAACAGGAAGGATTCTGACCAGACCACAGCACAACCGACGATCTCCAAATTGTGAATCAGGTTATAGAAAAAATCAGAAATATGGCCTTACTATATAGACCTATACTGCTTTCCTTCGACTCAGTGGAACGTGTGAAAATACTGCAGGCATTGAAGAATCAACACATAGAAAATGAATACATTAGGATCCTCGGAAAAATTTACGAGCAAAGCGGGTCAAAAGTCAGAACAGAAAAAGAAGGCAGCAGATTCTAACTAGAAAGTGGACTGAAGCAAGGGAATCCAATCTCGCCGTAATTATTCACTAATTTTGTCGAAGAAATATTTCGTAAACTGGATTGGAACAGAAAAATTTGTATTAACATAAACGGAAGTATTCTAAAAAACCAAAGGCTTTTTTCTGGCGATATTGCACTGTTTGTAAAAACGGCTGAGACCACGAAGAAGTTGGAAATTTGAGTCATAGGGCAATTATTATTATTATTATTATTATTATTATTATTATTATTATTATTATTATTATTATACGAGTACTTTGAACCAAGTGTGGCCTACAAAGTTGTCCTAGAGATGGTTTCTTCCCATTATGTTTGCTTTCCCCATTATTCAAGCTTTCTTTTGTAATTTTACTGCAGGCCTTGTCTTCTACAGCAATATTTCTCATGTATCTGTGGTTTAAGGGACTTCTATACCACAAAATGTGGAACATTTTAAATTTTCATTTCATTATTTTGCATACTTTAAGACAACTGTCAACTGGTGTTTACAAACTTATATATAATGAGAACGGTATTAATTTCCTGTGATAGTGTATCATAGCAAGCGTCTTTGAAATTAAATTAAGCTGAAAGTCACTGAGGTTTGTGAGATCATTTTTTAAAAGTAGATAGATTAATTTATTCAGCAATATTACACATACTGATGCACTACATTATCAGAATTTGCCCTTCAATCCAGTGCACGGGTCTTTTGACCGCAGGTGCTTTACAAAACAAGTCCTATTTTGTAGGTTTCGCCCCCCTTCCCACTTATAATTAAAATCCAACCACTATCCATAAAACACTTAGACTAATATGACTAATATATGGTACAAAGAAAATGCATTATATTATCATACATACAAACATGCAAACAAACATAAAAGTGAATAATTCAGTAGTTAGCATTATCTCTTCGTCAGTTCGCATCATAAACTTCAACAGCTGATGTTCTAAGTTGTCTCGCCTTGAAGAGGAACAATCCAGTCTTTTGTTCGTATTCTCTATTCCCTATGAGGTCAAGACATGCAAGCGAACCCCTGTTTCGACTTAGTTTCGAGGGTGTAGATATTTTCTCGAGAGATGTTCTGTTTGTTCACAATGGGCTAAATGTGTTCCCATGTCTCCTTTTCCATACATAATGGACAGATCCGGTCTCCTTCTTCATTGACAATTTTATAACCCTTCCATGCCCCCAATCTTAGCCACGCCAAACTCGCTCTACTATCTCTGCTACAAGAATTTATGTAGTCGAAAAATCGAAAGAGAATTGGGAGGACAAATTTAAAAGGTACGCAAAACGCGTCCTTGCAAGGGGTTGGGGGCTGTACAAAACTAAGTATGTGAGCTCCAAGCCTGTTGGCCACTAGTCTCACTCCGGGTTACGCTGCTCCACTGAAGGAGCTCTAGAAAATTTTGAAGGGGAAGCCGAAATTGGACGTAACCTCTTAGGTACCACATACGCGAGGGGGACTGAGATTTGATCAAGTGATCACGGAACGGGGCGAGGAGGAGATGGCTGGTGTTTGCCGTTAGGATGGCGAGACGCTGTCATCTGTTGTTCGATGACAATTATGTGAAGGCCGTCGGAAGAAGCGCCGTGAAATCTAAACCTGCAATTTGAGAGGTCCCTGTCCTTTCAAATTGCGACTAATTGAGTGACCTCGTATATTTAATAGACAATTTATTGGTTCTGAACTAGGGCATACGTCGTTTATAATAAAGGGGAATATATATGGGGAAGGGCATATAGGTCCGTGGCCCATTTCTTATAGGGCTCATCCCTACATTCGTCTTACGCCTTAGGAAAACCACGGAATACCTTAGGCAGGATGAGATGTCACATAAATAAGAGACTAGCCAATTTGGCTATTATGTAGGAGGTGATTGTTGTCATGAGCCTTGTTGAATCGTCTCAATTTTGAGACCAGCCATTTGGCTATATGATGGCTCAATTACGAAGAGGGGGGAGAGATGTAATTGTTGGGCGTATTTTGCGGGCTACCGGGGCTACCGGCGGTAGCCCAAGGAAATTACAAAAGAAAAAGTTTATAATATAACATAGTGTAATAATTTTGTATTATTAGTTTTACCATAGTAATTAAAATTAAAGTAATTGTTAGATATATTTTGTGTAATAATAGGGTCACCGGTAGCCCAAACCCTTTAACCAGTATACCGCACTGATATTGTTAATTAATTTAGAGTAATTAGGGAGATTCATGGGGATATGAGTGCAGGTCCGTGGCCCATTTCTTTTAGGGCTCATCCCGACATTTGTCTTAGCGCCTTAGGAAAACCACGGAAAAACCTTAGGCAGGATGAGTTGTCTCAATATCAGAGACTAGCCAGTTGGCTCTTAGGTTGAATGACTCTATGAATCGATGGATATATACTAGCCAATTGGCTCTATGATAGTTCCATCGATCAACAAAAGTAGATATGTAGATATGTAGTCACCTCTCCTCCCTTTATACACACACACTTCAAGTGGGTTGACAAGATGCCATAAACCCAACTTTGAGTGCACACTAACTCTGTGTGACTTGAAAGGGTCCAAGGGAAAAATTGAGACGGTGTTGGGTGTAGTTCCTGGGTAGTTCAGTCGGTACAGCATTGGTGTGCTAAGCCAAGGTCCCGGGATCGATACCCGGCCCCGGAACAATTTTTCCCTTGAAATTACAATGAAAGTTCCACAGCAGAAGGACTACACAGAGTATCTCAGAGTAATTTTCAAAGAAATGAAAAAACCCGGAGATATTGTAAAGCTCTTCGACTGAACAAAATCAGGGTTGAGGAACAAAGAAAGAAGACTGAGGGCCCAATCTATGGTGAAGGAGACTTCTAAATTGTTCAAATAAGTTAAAGCAGCCATACAAAGACATATTGTAGTTGTAAAAGGTATAAATATAACATGAATCTTCTTTTCTCATTTCCCGATAAAAAAAATTCCTACGCTTTTCATTCTTTAAACTTTAAGAACTCTGTAGCCATTAGAGATAAATTCTTGAAATTTGCATGAGATGATGAGGATATAGGACTGAGTGATTTGGGGAGATGGAATTTTGATATCTGTTAATTTACAGTTTCTGTGATTTTTGTAATACTGTATATAATTATAAAAGAATATTTTTAAATTAGCTTTTTTTTTAATAAATCAGGTATTTTAAAAAACTTCTCACTCCCAATTCTTGAGCAATGGATAAGCTCTAAAACAAGTCTGTAAGTCCAAGGAGAGTGAAGTTTATCCGTTTCAAGTGATTACCTGCATTTTAAGGTATGTTATATTCTGAGGGGAGCTGGATGGTCTAAAATTTAAAATTCAAGTCTTAAATGACATTTGTATGTACACATGTACATCTCATAAAATAATACAGGCTCAAATATTAAAAATTTAAGAAAATAAAAAATTCATAGGTCCTTCACTTTAAGCATGAGGTATTATTATACATGTAGTGAGAAGTTTACCGAACATTTTAAAAGGTATTTGAAACAAAAATCGCAATATGTCAATAAAAACTCTTCAATTTGCTTAAAATTATATACAACTTATTATTATTATTATTATTGTTATTATTATTATTACTATTATTATTATTATTATTATTATTATTATTATTATTATTACTGTGGAATCACTTCAATTTTATTCAGACTACAAGTTCACACATTCGAAGCTAATCTCGTTAAATTGAAATAAATATATTATTTTAAAGCAGTAAAATAACGGAAATGATTTTTTAAGGGCGTAAGTCATCGTCTTTTACATTTTCTTTTTTATCATAGTTTCGAAAGCAGGCCTACATGTGTAGACTCATCGTTTTTATCTGAAAGAGCGCCAATCACATCGTTTGTTGACATATTAGAGGAAAGTTAAAATTACAATTCGTTTTAAATGGGCGGTAGTCATAGACATGCGCGCCGTTTTGAAACTATTCAATTGACAATGGCTGTTGAGCGGGAACAGGTGAACGGCTGAAAACAGAAGAAATAATAGAAAACTGTTGTTTCTGAAGAAACAAGGAACAAAGAAAGAAATGACAGACTCAATTTTGTAATCTGTACCCTATTCCACTTTGAGTATACACATGACCGAGTTGGATACAGCAAAGTATCTAGTAATATCAATGGAATAGTAAGCCACACATTCTTCATGGTACTTCTGCGAGAATCTGTTCTTCCGCCTACAAGCCCAGTCTACCCAGCGGGAGAAGTGTCAATAAAACAGAAAAAATGAAGCAGTGCATCCCAAGTGAGCATATAGTATTTTATGAAGGAATTTTCAGCTGACCTACATACAGCAATGTACGTACAATGACTGAAAAACCGTACATCCCTATCGATATAAAAAATGAAACTCAAAACATAAGATTATTCAGGGCCAAATTAAAGAAGTACCTAATTTCTCACGCTTTCTATTCTGTAGGTGAATTCATGACATTCAATAACGCTTCATGAAATTGATACTAAAACTTTGTGTTGTACTAGTAGACTATATTTTAAACCTCGTCTGTATATATTTCATATAGACTGTGGCTATAAATTAAGACTTCATAATACTGTAGTCTTAAGTTTTTTTACTTGTTCCATATTCTAGCTCTGAAGCAATATATGAATACCGTGGAATGTTAATAAATACAATACAATACAATCCCAAATGAAAAGACTGATTTCTCATTATCATTCGTGATATTTTCCTATTTTTGTTACATTAATCATTATTGTACATTTTATTTGTTGATTGTGTATGATTTTCAGTTACGTATTTCCAGAATATCACTAAAATATCTGTAACGTCTTTGATTTTACTTATTATAAAATTGATTTTCTTTTTTAAAGGACAGCTTTTTTATATTTTAAATCTCAATAACACCTTAAGTATCCGTATAACGCATATAATTACTCTAAAAACGAACAAATGTAACCTAGACTATCAGCCCACATGTACGGAATTATATAGGCCTATTTCCAGATAATTTTCCTCTAAAATAATTTTTTTCGATTTCCCACAAATTTACTCTTCTTGACTTACTTCCTTTAAAAATAACCCGATTCAACTGTAGTTGTAAGATTAGAGAATGTAATTAATTAATTTATTCATAGTGTTCTGGCCAAGGGCAGGTTTTTCACTGCAAACCCAGCTTTCTCCAACCATTCCTATTTTCTGTCTTCCTCTTAGTTTCCGCATATGATCCATATATCTTAATGTTGTCTGTCATCTGATATCTTCTTCTGCCCAGAACTTTTCTCTCGTTCATTACTCGTTCCAGTGCATCCTTAAATAGGCAGTTTCTTCCCAGCCAGTGACCCAACCAAGAATATAGGTACTTAATATAGATACAAATGTAGAAATAATTTCAAGTCCCTATTAAAAATAAATTAAAAATAGAACTAAAATTGGAGGAGATATTGTTTTCTTTTTATGACAACGTATAAAGTAGGTAAAATATTAAAATCGTTTTAAAAATAAATCCTGAACCCTAGCAATGGTATGAAAGTGACAGTTGTTTCAGTTTTTTTCTTCACATAAAATGTATATTTAGATACCCAAACATAATTAAATATACAGGAAATGGAGTTATTAATTTTATTTATTTATTTATTTATTTATTTAGTTACCAAAGTGAGTACTAATTAAAATTATAAAACAAAAATGTTTCTAGCCATTACCGTAAGAGCCAGACTCGTGTACGGTGTGATCTTAGCCAATAGGTGTTCGCCAGAAACGAGAAACTGCCATAACTTGACAGTGTGGATATGTTCAAGCTTCTGAATTGTCAACTGCCTATTGATCTGTTTGTAACATTTATCGGGAGGCACATTCACCCCTGCTGTAGATGGAAACTCGTTTAATGCGCCGTTGGCACTGCATTGTGCAGTTCATTTGTTCCTCTCTGATTTTACAAAGCAACATAGTTGTTGTTCATCGGAAATAATTTACATTATCTTACATCGACGATTCACTTACCCTGTTCTGTTTCCAGCCATTATTTGACGCTCTGCACACGAACGCTACCATTCTTGTGGCTCTACGGCAGTCGTGGCGAAAATGCGACTCGCGAGCACATTGTGGCTCGCATTGATAGCTATGCATTTTTCTTGCTTCCTACCTCCCACAACCCCCACCCTCTCACTCACTGGAGCCAAACTCCGTTCCATTTGTATTTGTCTCTGACCTGCGAGT
This sequence comes from Periplaneta americana, assembly GCF_040183065.1. NCBI lineage: Eukaryota > Metazoa > Arthropoda > Insecta > Blattodea > Blattidae > Periplaneta > Periplaneta americana. The sequence continues at coordinate 130,015,889 of NC_091120.1, forward strand.
GGCGTATCGTCGCAATGTCTCTCTCGAAATCATGTACCTCTACAAGAACGGAAGTTTCAAGTAGGATGAGAGGACGCATTTTTTGCTGCCAATATGATGCGAATATTAAATGTACAATTTGTTCACAAGTATTACGAGGAAAACGGTTGTATAACATAAAACGTCATTATACTACATGTCACTCATGAAAGATTAAAAGGTTAAGTGTTATTATTATTATTATTATTATTATTATTATTATTATTATTATTATTATTATTATTATTATTATTATTAACTCTGTACGACTTTAAACTCACAGATTTACAATGTGATGTTAAATGAAAGCTAGATGTAAGGAATTTACAAATGTTTAACTTTTCAAATATTTGCCAAAAAATAAATATCCGAAGCTTCGTTCTTTCGCTTGCTCTGTTGAAGCCATATTCGCTACAACTTACGTTTGTGAAAAATTATTTTGAACAATGAAAATAGTAAAAACCAAATTTAGATCAGTACTGACAGATAAATACCTTCTGATCAACTACGACTAGCAGTAAGTGACATAATTCCTGATTTTGAAACTGTCGCAGAGACATTCTGATGACAGTTAATTTTAGGTTGCGATAATGTGTCTTATGTTTTCTTATTCATGTCTTTCTTCGTTACACGTACTAGACATTAGTTTGTAACCTTATACTGTATAAAATTACACTTAATTACTTGACGTAAGGAAAATGAAAGACAATTGCTTCACTTCCCCTTCGGGTGTCCGCCTCCCTCCATAGGTGCTATGCTCGTTGCAGGTTACACAGTGGCTCGGCGGACGATCACATTTTCGCCACGGCTGCTCTACGGTGACGTTCTGACAAAAGTGTCTCTCTTCTCTTCTATGTAGCATTATTCCCTCGTAATTTGTGAGTATAGCTTGCATTTCAAATTCAGATATTGGAGTTGCAAGCACTGTCTCTTAGCATACAGTTGTAACAATCACTCCCTCTTAGATACGTTGTTAGACTTTCTTAGTTACAAATGGCTTTTAGAAAACCCGGAGGTTTATTTTCGCTCTCACATAAGCCCCCATCCGTCCTTATCCACAGGAAGATTAATGCAATCTATACCATCATATCCCACCTCCCTCAAATCCATTTTAATATTATCCTCCCATCTACGTCTCGACCTCTCCAGAGGTATTTTTCCCTCAGGTCTCCAAACTAACACCCATACGTGTTACATGTTCTGTCAATCTCAAAAATCTGGATTTAATGTTTCTAATTATATAAGATGAAAAATGCAATGCGAGCAGTTATGCGCCGTGTAACTTTCTCCATTTTGCTGTAACTTCATCCCTCTTAGCATAAGAATACATAGGAATACAACACACACACACAAGAACACAAAACAATACGTCACACTAACATACCAAAACAAAAACACACACAAGATTGCATCCTCGTTCAAGAAATTAAATTGCAACATACCATACAGAATACAAAGCACTCTACAAAAGTATCTCAACACACAAACAAACAAATAAATACAACCAGACAGATGTATACAAACTAAAATGCAATACCTGCAACACCTTCTACATAGGAGAGACAGGCAGATCATTTCAAACACGTTAGAAAGAACACGTCACAGCCATAATCAAATCACAAAACACATGCACATACGCAGAACACAACACAAATGCCAACCACACCTACAGCAACATAAACACAGACATGGAAATTCTACATCTTCACCCGAAACACCAGAAACTAAACACACTAGAACAATACGAAGTATACAGACACACAAAAACACACCGGCATCAAATCTTCAACACACAACTCACTTTCAGAACATACACACTTTTTGACTCCACACCCTCCTCAGGAAACGCAATTAGAAGGCGCGAAGACCACCCAGTTCTGATGAAGATGCATAGGCTGAAATTAGTCAACAATGTAACATTGTTAATTAACACGTGAAAGCATATACAGGGTGTAACGGGACCTCACCGACAAAATGATAGGGATGATAGGCCATGCAGAGAGTATAATTTTTTGTTAAGGAACATACAATCCCAGAGGTCCCGGGATCGATACCCGGCCCCGGAACAATTTTTCCCTTGAAATTATTCAAATCTGCTTTACAGGGAGCTTCACCTGAAATACTAGATTTGCATAATATATACGTCACTGTGTACGTTAACAGAAAACCACAATTCCAAGTCACACAGAGTTGGTGTGCACTCGATGTGGATCTCTGGCGCTTCGTCAGCCCACGCGAGTTGCGTGGATATAAAGGGAAAAGTTGAGACGGTGTCGGGTGGAGTTCCCGGGTAGCTCAGTTGGCAGAGCGCTGGTACGTTTAACCAGAGGTCCCGGGATCGATACCCGGCCCCGGAACAATTTTTCCCTTGAAATTATTCAAATCTGCTTTACAGGGAGCTTCACCTGAAAGACTAGATTTGCATAATCCCAAACACTTCGTTTATGAGTTATGCGCAGGTGAAGGTGCTCGCCCACAAGGTTCGGAATTCAATACAACAATTGTACAGAAATACCATTGTATTGAAAGACATGTTCTCACAATAATGTTCAAACAGTCGGCCCTGTGCCTCATTACATGCTTCATACAGTCGCAGCAACGATCGCCCAACTCTGTCGAGCGTGGCAGGATTTTGTTTGACGTTGTCAAATGCAGCATTTATGCGGTCAATCAGATGAGCTCTGGTGGCAGCTCGAGTTACGTAGACCATACTCTTGACACACTCCCAAAGAAAAAAATCAAGGAACGTTAAATCGGGCGAACGCGCTGGCCACGCAACAGGTCCTTTTCTTCTAATCCAATGTTCCCCATAGTCGACGGTTAGTTGTGCTCTTGCGTCGACACTGAAGTGTACTGGGACTCCATCATGCTGGAACCAGAGATTGCGGCGCACAGCAAGCAGTACACTGTCCAGCAGGTCCGGAAGTGTGGCTCCAGTTAACTGCTACGACAGAGTGAGGGTTTACGACGTAGATGAAAAACATACGGGTTGGTTACGGTGCGTGGCTGCGCACGTTGATAAATGCGCATAACTCATAAACGACATATTTGGGAGTATATGTTCCTTAACAAAAAATTGTCCTCTCTGCATGGCCCATAATTCGTATCAGTTGAGGTGTTTTTACATTCTGTATATACTTTTTTTGTATTTAAATTTATTTGAATTTATATTTCTATTATCTGTGTAACTGCACTAAGAACTTAGCGAAGTAAACTTAAAAATAAATTACTTAAGGGACTCTAAAAAGTAAGTCGATGGTAAATTATGTTTCTACGCCACAATTTTTCATCTGCTTCACATGTTGCTACTGCACAACTGTAAGGCATTTTTATATAAAAAAAAACTCCTTTTACGCTTACTAAGAAACGCTGAATTATCAAAATGATCAGTACAGATGTAAGATATTTTAGGTCTAAAACTATCCGTTCTTTTACTTAAATACACACTATACAACTGCACTAACAAACTTTACAAAATAAAACTAAAAATAAATTACTATAGGGACCCTTGGAAAGGGTGAAAGGGAAATCGGCTGAACTTCACAATTTGTGTCTCTATGCTTTAACATAATTGAATATCTCCCAACGTGCTTCTTGTGCTAGCTTCATAAGAGACAAATTGTAAAGATTAGCCGAGAAACTGAGTGGGTAAATATCATCGATTCAAGGCTAATTGTTAAAGACAAGGCCTATTCTATTTTCCTTAAGCGCTACTACGAGACTTCTCTGGATACGCGAGAAAGTGAAATGACGTCACGAGAAGTGGAGGTGTTTCTGGTCACCAGCATCTCCTATTGGGTGAATGTAAACTGCACCAAGATTGTTTGTAATTGAACGATCTGCTGAAATAGAGATACAATATGCTGACTGCGCCACGGAGATCGGTAAGGTCCGCCACGAGGAAGAGGTTACGGTAAACAAAATCGAAGTTGTACTGTTATCTTCCAATTGCTTTGTTTTTCAGTTGGTTTCGTCTAAACATGTAGTCAGAACACACACCAAGTAGCCGTATTTATAAAATAAGTCTGAAAAATAACAACAAACAGAAAAGATCAGAACACACGCCCACTAGCCAATAATTTACTTGTATCTGAACTCTGGAAATTTTCGCAGCAATAGAAGAAATACCTCCTGAAATGTTGAGTCAAAATGGGAAACTTTTCATCGCTGAGGGCTACAAATTCCGACGGAAGAGAACATGTTTCAGTCAAATATATGAGCATGGCGAATAAGACTATAACACTGTCTTACAAAATACAAATTTAGAACGTAATCACGACCACGATGGGAACTTAAACCGCCGAAGAGTGTGCTAATGATTTCAAAAGTAAATTAAGAGAAGACACATTAGGCCTACTTCGTATAAAACCAGCGAAAGTGATAGATAGAGAAGTTTCTGAGTACGAGAAGAAAAGAGATCCTACTACTATCAACATTTCACGTATTCGTAGGAACGTCTACAATCTAAAGAGAAGTGTTTTGCCACCATTGCCAAAAAGGAGGACTGATTTATAGATATGGAAATAAAATTTGGAGCTCTTTTATTATTTATTTCGCTTAAGCCTTGGTTTTTCTGAACCGACGCATGCGACGTGCGAGGTGCGAGGCCTGCCTCGCACAAATCCGGACTACACGAGAGATAGTGAGTGGTTTCATAACTGAGTCATTCCAAGTCAAATCGCACAAAATTATACAAATTTTGACCTTCATATTTCTGATTTCGTTTATATTTTTTTTACCAACTCTATGGGTCTCATAAACCAACAAGTGTATTTTTATTTCCTCCTAAGTCCACATGTTTTGAAAATATTACATGTTAAAATTCGTTAAAAATGTCGCACAATGCAACATTTAAAGCGTCATATTTCTGACGATATTGAAGTTAAAATTTTTTTTGAAAAATGCATTTAAAAGCTTAAAGTACTGTCTTGTATTAAATATTTACTAACTGATTTTAATATAATTATTTCAAATATTTTTTTATAATTCAATTTTTAAAACATATACATCAATGTGAAATAGCCCTATTAAAAATCTAAAAAAATGCCTATTAGGTGCACTGAAGTATTCTTAATAATTCCAGAAAAAAATCAGAATGGATCTCCAATAGTTTAACGGAAATTTAATTACTTATGACAGAATGTGTAGCGGTCGGCGCAGCAGCAGTGCACGGGAAGCGTTAAAGCGCGCTAAGAGGTTTATCGGCGCTGGATAATTGACTGAACTTTGCAGCATTACACCCAGTACGGATCAAGTTACTCGAGGAAACACTGCTAATTTTCTTATTATGATATCTTCAAATAATTGTACATTAAGCTTTTCAAATTTTTCTTTTCATTCACATTTTAAATTTTCATTCGCCTACCTTCTTTCTTGAAAGAAAATTGTTTTACCAAATCTTCAGTTTTTGACAACGGAATGAAATAATATAATTTTAATGTACCAGTTATTGGTTTTAGATTATGGTATCTGGCCTGCAAATTTTCAGTGTGGTTTTTGTGCTTATTGAATGGACAAAATATAAATGACACGTTAGAAATGTTTTTTGTGACTAATCAAACAATTTTTTTGTGTTGTTATAGGATCTTATATAGGCTAACTCTCGTGGCAAGTTTTTTAACAGTATCTCCAATGCCAACACATGGACTTTTACCATGCGACATTGCAAAGAAGTGTCATTCAGCACTAATTCCATAATCGTCTTCATGTAAGCAATTATTTTTAAATTTTTTTTTTGTATTGTGAACTTTATCCATTGGAAAAGTAGATGTTTTTTATATCGTTGAATTCCTGCTTTAAGAAATTGATTGCTTCGGATTGAAAAAAGTGAAAGGGATCGGTGTCATGTTTCATGGTTTCTGAGATGACATTACTTTTGTAACGAATGTCTGTATCTCCTTTGAAGTATACTACGAAAGGATTTATTTATTTATTTATTTATTTATTTAAATATACAGAATAAAGAATATAATTACAAATAAGAGAAATAGAAATAAAATAATACAATGAATATAAAAAAGGAGATGCGGTAGTATTAACAAAATTTGAGACCGAATGAGCACTGCTCGTGTTCGGTCACAGTTCAGATATAATATTAATAGGCCTATAAGAGAATATAAAATAAAATAAAGTAGGAAGTAAAATTAAAATTGTACTGTATTGTGGCTTGGCATATGTTGCAATGCACACCTTGTATTGAATCTTGTATTACAAATGAATAATTTTCAGAAAAGTCTGCAATAACTATGTAATTTTCAGGTTGTACTTTCTTTGCATTCCGTCAAAAATAAAATATGGCTGACTTTTGAATGGATGATGATGCATCTTCTACATGAAAAACTTAACATGCTAGGGAACCTTTTACTTTTGAAACTTTTCGCGGGGGTATCGTTTTGTTGTATCTTTCTTTTCTTGATAGGAGATTCTATTGACATCAAACTCTTGTTTAATTCCTCAATATTAGTGATTTCTAGCACTGTATCCATAGAACTGCTAGAAGAAATACTGGGATAATCACTTTCTCTGTCCGCACTTTCATTTGATTCATGTTTATTAATATCACAAGAACTACCGGCTTCACATATAATTTCACCTGACCTATGCGGAAATTGATTGATTTTTACGGAACAAATCACATATTTGCACACTCAAAGAGTCCTTTAAATTGAGCTTTATCGATAAGTCGCGACTTACGCGTCTTAGTGTACTTTTCTTTTTAAAAGAGTGATTAGGAAGGTAAATGGATTTAAACACTCTTGTTATATATTACGCGATCTTTACCATCACTCATGTTGTATAGAAGTCACGTCACTGCACGAAATTCAAACCCAAACTGATTATTTTTCTCTCATGCCATCTGTTTACAGCCATAAAGTTTACTGCCTTACCCAGTCTTGCTATCATCAAACACTTGGCTATGTTACAGTATAAACTGTGAAGGGCTTCCCACTGAGCTGACAATAATAAAATAATTTTAGATAAGATATTTACTGTTCCTTAAGGTATTAATCATTTGATGATTAGTATGGTGACATCAGATGCAACGGGAAATTTCCACGGGCAGCCTTCTAGCCTATGGCTGCAAGCAGTTCATTAGCTGGGCATCGCGAGCGCGTGCATGCCTCCGAAAAATAAATTGTTACAAATGTATGGGTGCCTATCCCATATTTATAAATGCAGTAGTTTACAGATAATACATCAGCGAACAAGTCTATATTTTTTTCAGATTTTTAACTTGGCTATTTAATATAGTAATTTTGCTTTGAAAAAGAAATGATTAAAAAATAGGCCAAATTTTAAATTTATTTGTGATAGGCCTAAAGTAATAAAAAGTGTTGTATTTCGTCTTTCAAATGCGCCAAACCGCAAATCTCAATTATATGTAGACACAAAGTTCCAAGCGAGTTTATGTAACAGTGCGCGCATAATTTGCGTAACTTCAAATATTCATAACTACACAAATAATTAATAATTGTGAAAATAAAAAAAATACGGGTCTCCTTATTTGATGTCTGGAATTCATGAAACAAAAAATCGACCATTTCCGAGAAGGTCGTGTTTTATTGCTGTGCGATTTGACGTGGAATGACTCAACTGCGAGGTGCGAGGTCTGCGCATGTGCAGTAAACAAGAGCTCCTGTATATGGACAGTCGTGCGAAATTGTTGGCTACCTACAGATGGACTCCCATTAAGACTCGCTCTGTAATTTAATTTCGTATCTGTACATGAAGGAGATTGACGACTTCTTTAACTTCAAACCATCAGATTCCTTCAGGCGCGAAATCTAAAACCTACCTCAGCGTTGACAGATAGTCATGGATAATATATGAGAATAAATTACTGCTTCATTTCTGTCTTCTATTCATCTCAAATAAGAACTTTTGTCACAGCGAAAAACGCTACGAACTTTAATATCATCCCAATAACTAAAGGGTTCTTTATAATATTGCTTTTCTTTGATATTGATCGCATTTATAGTTTGCATTTGATGCATTATCATTTATACTCGTAGATAATACATCTTGTAAGATAATTTTGTCGTTCCTTTTGCGTTGTCTTTGCCCTTTCATACGTTCTTTTTTACTCTTCTTGACACTTTTTCGTTTTGCGTATTTACCACTTTTAGTTTCATTGTCATCTTTTTTTTTTCTTGCTATAAGCACGCATGTACCCTGTTTGCGACATTTTTCATATCCGTAACAAAGCAATACTGATTTTTGTAAAAGTTACCAGTTTTAACCTACATAAATACCGGTAGATATATATAATAGAATCTTCAATGCTTTAAATTATGAGAACTCAACTTCCCTTGTAGAAGTGGACTCTCCTAGCTCACACTTGCACAGCCGATTATTAGTTACATTGTAATGTCCTTTTACACACTGCTCCGACGATATAGGAGAAGGCCAATGTTTTCCTACTTAGATATAGTCTTCTCTGCAATCGGCAAGCATCATCTTTAGGTATAGCATGTAAGTCAAGAAATATTATGGACAATAAAAAATCGATCATACGGGAATGGGTATTTAAGAGTTATTAATTCATTACAGAAAGTGAATCTGATACAACGTGAATACAAATTAACTTTATTCCTATAACATGCAGATCAACCGCATGAGGTGGACAGTGAAAAGAAACGCATCTGTGAACCAACAATCCCGTTCTATAAAGATAAATATAGTCTGTCCCACATTGATATAATAGATCTGATGGTGGGAGCACGCGAGGTACCATACCCTCCTTTGCCAACAAATGTAAAAACCTAGGGCTAATACACAACATGGTGAAGGAAATAGCCATTAGTGGCGTCAAAGGATCGGTTCAGATATTGAGAAATTACTTGTATGGAAGTGATAATGGAAATTTCAAGTTATCTTAACCGATGGCTATTGATTGGTTTAGATATCAATGCCCATAAATCCGTAGCTATTATTTTTCTCGCTGTGTATGACATTCAGATCATTCTAACATATCTGATGATACTACTATCCCTTTCTTAACTGCAAATGAGCACAAATGCTACTTAATTGTAAATTTTTCTGACGTTTTGTATATTCGACTCCCTAACCGTTTCAAATGTATATCATTTTACCTTTTAGGTGCGTTTCCAAATTATATGTAATACGCTTTGTCAAATCTGGCAACCATTTCATAAGGGAAGCTTAATTTATTATTATTATCTGTAAGATCGAATAATAAACAAATAAATCATTTTACCTTTTAGGTGCATTTCCAAATTATATGTAATACGCTTTGTCAAATCTGGCAACCATTTCATAAGGGAAGCTTAATTTATTATTATTATCTGTAAGATCGAATAATAAACAAATAAATGAGTAAATAAGTAAATATAAATAAATAAATATTACCTGAAAATCTCCAGCAATATCTTTAATATTAGTGCAGTTTTCAAGGCGTTGAATAATATTTACTTTGTCAGAAATCCTAAGACGTGAACGTGTTTGTAACATGATGTTTTACCGGTATGGATTATCGTCACAACAACAGACTACATTGTACTACTCTTTGCTGCTTTCTTTAGTCTCAAACGGATTGTACTAAATCGGCGGAGAAGTGTACTCATTTTTAAAGAGGGAATTTTTAAGACCCAAAACACAGGAATCTTATTAACATAAGTTATACAATAAAAAAAGGCGTCGCGCAAGGGAACTATTCACAGAATAACCTCGTCTTTCTTTTTTTCTTTCTTTCTTTTTTCTTTCATTTTCATTTCTTTCTTTCTTCCTTCCTTTCTTTTCTTTCCTTTTTCATTTTTTTTATTTTGTCATACATAAACGTTCTAGACACAGTGTAGTGTAAATTATATTAAATTGAGTCTAAATGTATCGAAAACAAGGAACTCTCACAGTTCCATGTATAGGGACTCGGGACCTAGTATTTTTGGACTAATAGTTCAAAAATCTTATATAAGATACTACATACTTGATTAAAAAGTAGAAAAGCAAACGATTGTTTATACAAGCGTAACTGTACTACAATACCAGAAACTGGTAAGACCAGGAGAAGAGATAGAGAAAGATATGACTTCAACGTCATCAGTTCAATCAATCAATCAATTAATCAATCAGAAATTTTATCAAGATCTATAACATGTTAGTGTGTTTTGACACTGCCATTGGAAACTGTAAAATGTTTGTGTTACAATTTTTGTGGAAAGCACTGCAGTTTTATGTTGTGTTGTTTTCTGACAGTTAACTGCAGATTTCGCTATGATTTTATTTTCGTTCATCTGTCTCTCGGGACATTAAGTATATTTCTAATTAAATAAATGTCATTACGTAAACAAAAGTCGTAAGGAAGTTTTCGGATAAGTATAGGCTAGGCCTATATCTTTTCATTTTCTGAAGCAATATTAATATAAACTAGGTTTCAAAATGCAACTGCTTACTTCTGAAATGGCTGGAAAGGCGATTTAAGGAAAAAGTAACGATTCCATATATGAATTTGAATTGAATTGAATTTAAGAGGGGGAGGGCTTTAATAGCCCTAGCACTGCGACCTAAAGATACATTACGCATTCCCGTGATAATATCCAATCAGTCCAATAGTTTGATGTTCTTGATGAACTGAATCAAACTACAGACTTGGACGGTTGATAGCTCATCAAGCTTTGGAAAATGTTTTCCAAAGATGAGAGCTCTTTGATGAGCAAGTGCATTGCATTTGCACAGTAGATGAGTTACAGACTCATCTTCCTGTGAACAACGAGTACAGGTTGCGTTGATGTTATGTCCCATCCTATACAGGTTGTTTTTGAGGTCGCAGTGTCTTGTAATTCAATTGCCCAGAGTCCATATATGAGAGAATCACTTTATTTTTTTGGCTTAATTTTTATTTTTTTATGATATGCGTAAGTAATCACTTAGTGGTTCAAGACGGCGCTCATCCCGTCGGATCCCGGCCACTTAGTCACTCGTAATGAGTGCACCTCTGTACATAATGCGCTGGACATTGTGCCACTGTCACATATTCTGTGACATAGTACATGAGGGAGGCCACCAAAGGGAAAAACTGAGAGATGGAACTTAAACTGATGGGATTCGACCCGACATCGGAACTGGAGTCCGGTGTGGCTTAGTGAATAAAGCGTCAGCACTTAGAGCTGAAAACCGGGTTCGAGTCCCGGTGTCAGAGAGAAATTTCTCTGTTCTATCCATCCTTCATCATAATTTTTATCGTTTATGTTTCATAATAATCATTGCTAAATACAGGTATGGCCCTATAAGCCTCAGTTATGAATATATTCATTATTATTCGTATATTGGCAGGAAATTCAACCTTTTTCGTTTTTGACGAGTTATTCTGTGTATATAAACTTGTTATAAGAGTAGTTTTGTATCGATATAGTATGCCACTTTAAGAATTTTCGATCATGAAACTGATGATACGTTTTGGGTACAGACTCGTCTCTTGGAACCTTGTTGCTCGCGTAGTGTAGTGAGGCTGACAAAATGCCGAAGTCTTGAGCTATCTTGCGCACTCCAAACTCTCTTCGCAAGCTTTAAGATTTAAATGACTTGCACTGCTAGTCCCGCGGGCCCGATTGACCCATGTTAAGATCTCCGCTGCACACGGGCCCATCTCCACATATTTGCTCAAAGAGACGCCCGCTGATATTGTCATCTTACCCTACGCTCAACTTTTAAGTAATATCACACATGAAACTTTACCAAATAATGACGGTCATCATTATATTCGTAAGAAAAGTAAACAGTGTAACATTAACTTATTTCTGTCTTCTTTTACCGACAAACATCTATGTGTTAGGTCGTGGATTTCAAACCCAGTGCCATGACTTTCACGCAATTTTATTGCTGCCGGTTTTGGCTATTGCGTACATCGCGATCGGCTTGATGAGGGTGATAACAACAACAATAGGAGTAATAATAATAATAATAATAATAATAATAATAATGAGTTGTTTCCGATCTCTGATAATGAATTTGAATGACATCATGTGCGTTAGGAGTCACACGATAGCTGAACTGTGGCGCGAGGTGACAGACCAGTAGTGAGTGATCTCATAGTCAGAGTGCACGGCGACTCACAGCAGAAATTCCCAAGAAAATCGAGCCTTTTTGGGAGGGGTACATAACAACTCTTTCCGATGCCAAATAGGCTTCAGTTAAGTAAAAATAAAAGAACCTTGCAATAAACAAGGTTTCGTTATTTCCAAGAAAGGCATCTACTGTGTACTTCATAAGATTGGTAAAGCTCAAATAGAATTAATTTGTATCATCTCGTGGGGTGCGGCGAGTTGTGACGGGGGTGGATTTGGTTGCCTTTTCCACTCTGGAATTAATCTCATCCGAGCTTTGCCAGTCTTATTAGGTACATAGAAGATGTCTTTCTTGGAAATGATGAAACCACGTTTTTTGCAGGCTCCTATGATTTTCACGTAACTGTACTTGGCATCGGAAAGAGTTGTTATGTACCCCTCCCAAAAAGGCTCGATTTTCTTCGGCATTGCTACTGTGATACACCGTGCACTCTGATTATGAAATCACTCATTACTGGTCTGTCGCCTCTCGCCGCAATTCAGCTGTCGGTGTGATTCCTGACGCACATGACGTTATTCAAATTCGTTATCAGAGAGCGGAAACAAACCTGTAATAATAAAAAGGATAGTTACAATAATAACAGAAGTAACAATAATGATGATGGTGATAATAATAATAATAATAATAATAATAATAATAATAATAATAATAATAATAATAATAATAATAAACTTTGCGTACGCCTATCGGGAACTACCCTTGAACTCTTGTAGACAATACTTATCATCCTGATACCAGAAGAAAACATGTTGAATTCTCGGAACGCGTGCATAAGCGACGCAATACCACATCTAAGAGCACACAGAATATCATATAGGCATCCATGTCGTAAATGGGATTCAAATCCATGATCATCATTATCATCTTCATCTTCATGGTTCAGGCTTTGAATGTCAGCTCCGTCTTCATACTTATTCAGCTCAATTTCTTTTTAAGACGCCCGACATCCAACATGTCTTTAGGTTGCTACAAGTGATTCACACTTGTTCATCCGAGATGGCTATTCCTCCCATTTTTGTCTATGCTCATCTATTTTATCATTTATATTGTACGTATATTTAATTATTTGCGGATTTCGTAATTTCTTATCAAATCTATTCTTGTATACTCTTTTACTTTACAAAGAAGCCTCATCTGTACCGCCTGTAATTACTCTTATTCCTCTCTTTGACAATCCAGAATTTACCTCCGTACATTAGCACTGCCTTGTTTTATATAACTTAAATTTTTTGCCTTTCCTTATTTTAATTTTAAGTATCATATTTATTTTTCGACATCCACTGAAATTTGTTTATTTTCAATATATCTGTCTGTGTCATAAGTAGAGATGAAATAATTCCTTCGTAAACGCGATACCAGCGTATATGTGACTCGAGTATTGTACATGAATTATTTTCTGTACCGTCTGGTTACAGTAACAGTGTTGAACTGTGGTGCTACGTGTCCAGTGCCGTAGTAAGTAAGCGAGTCGATTTCTAACCTGAAGCCATTACTTTCTAATATATGTAGGCTTTAGTTGAATTGTACTGCGCAAGGTTTATGTTCCACCGAACTCTGAAAATTGCTCTTGTTTACATCTGACCGCTGTGCAGAGTTCAGGGACATCCACACTATGGTTGAAGTGTAAGCAACCTCGTGTCCATGGAGGAGCGGTTTCATCTCTATCATAAGTTATATTCCAAACTAAGTAATCGAAATGAGACACTTGTTCTGTGGGCTTGTAAATTATAATTTTTGAAAGAATTGGAAATGTATCGCTGTGAGCTTTTCGTTAGCTGAAATTTTCAAGTTATGGTGTGCTTTTCCTAGCTAATGTAGTCTGTGAACGGAAAATTATAATTTTTCTTCAGTGTCTTATATTATTGTGATGTTATCAGTAAACAGTAATACATTCGAAAACTTGACTTTCCTCATTCTTTTTCCTGGATCCACTTCCACCTTTCAATTTCTTATAACCTCATTTATGTATAGGACATTGAAAAGACTAGGTGGCAGGCTATAACCTTATTTGAACCTTGATTTGTTTTATTTCTTCTCTTTCTTATGTTTCTGAATTTTAAATTATTATTGTACTAGCTGTACCCGCGCACTTCGCTGCACTTGTTATAAATAAATAACATTGACTTAAATCTGTTATATGTCCAAATACAGAGCTTTGTTATTGTTAGTTAATAATTAATTTATTATCAATTACAAATCGTTTGCCCCTGAAATACTTTCAAAGTTGTATTTAGAACTATGAATTTAACTGTTATTACCATGCAATTGGTTCCTGAAAAATTTTTGCCATATTATTTATCTAAGCCCTTGTTAGTGATATTCTAAGGAAGCATGTAGATATAGTACCTGAAATAGTCATTACAAGTACTTGAATAAAGGACAGTATCAAAGTTTCACTTATTTGTTTATTTAACATCAGCTGTAATAGAACTCTCGTTATGAATTTAATCCTAACAGATTATAGTTTGAGACTGGACTGGGTTTGAACTAAACCACAAGGTGGTACAGCAGTAACACTCAATAGTTTTTGTTATTTTGTCGTGTTTTACAAAATAATTCATTCCGATATTATGAGAGGATTACAGGTATTATTGCATTTGCAAATAAATTTGTGTAGACTAGTTAATGTGCTTCCATATTGTTTGACTACACGAGGTATTAAATTAAACTATAATCCTGGAATCTCTGCAACGAAAATCTGACTGTAATGGACAATACATGGATGGATACGCAATATTTTGTTTTAAAATGATAAGTAAATTTATGTAACTCTCATAATATAGATTTCATTACGTGAGTTATTAAACCTGCATTGAATGGATTCTAATTTTTCTTTGTTCGCAGTTGCAAGTGATAACTTCTTTCCGGGTATATTACTTTCAAAACGCTCAAAATCGTACTGGTAAGCACAAGAACAGAATGGTACTTAAATCATTTAATACTGTCTTTTATTCAAAGATACTTTCAGATAGATTTTAACGCGAGGAGTAAATATAAGAGCGTATCAAATTAATAAAGAAGAAGAAGAAGAATTCGAAGTCTCTGCGTGATCTAGCTTTCTAGCAATCCCTAAATTTTATGTATACCTTGTTTGGTTGTAATGTCATGCTTACTCGTTGTCAAATGTTGTTTGTTGTATAGCGCAGTATCTTTATATCGTTTTCAGTTCCAAAATATATAGCACCTGTGCCGAACCCAGAGAGAGGAAATAGAAACTCAACATTTGCAGTACATATAGATTCGAGGAGTTTTACACATGTAAATGATATTATAATTTAGTAATAATATGAGGTGCTGCCAAGAAGTCAAAAGGAGAATAGGAATGGCAAAGGAAGCATTCAATAGAAAAAGGAGCACCTTCTGAGGACTTCTGGAGAAATAGCTAAGGAAGAGAGAAGTGAAGTGCTTTGTGTGGAGTGTATTATTGTATGTGGCATAAACATTGACATTACGACGAAGTGAAGAGAAGCGACTAGAAGCATTTGAAATGTGATATGGACAAGAATGGACCGTATGAAATGGACAGATAGAATAAGAAACGAAGCTGTGTTGGAAAGATTAGATGAAGAAAGGTAATGCTAAAACTGATCAGAAAGAGGAAAAAAAATTGGCTGAGTCACTGGTTGAGAAGAAACTGCCTTCTGAAGAATGCACTGGAAGGAATGGTGAACGGGAGAAGAGTTCGGGACAGAAGAAGGTATTAAATGATAAACGACATTAATACATATGGATCATATGCGGGGACTAAGAGGAGGGTAGAAAATAGGAAAGTCTGGAGAATGCTGGGTTTGCAGTGAAAAACCTGCCTTGGGCAGAACAGTATGAATGAATGAATGATATTATTGTAAGAAGTGTGGCTATTTTGCAACAGTGAAAGAATGAAAGAGTTAAGCTTCCATTGGGTGCAATGTATCTGAGAGACACTTTTTCCTAATTTTTGTTATTTGGTTATTTAACGATGTTTTTATCAACTACTGGGTTATTTAGCGTCGATAGGATTGGTGATAGCGAGATGGTATTTGTTGAGATGAGGAGGCCGAGGATTCGCCATAGATTACCTAACTTTCGCCTTAGAGTTGGATAAAACATGGAAAAAACCCAACCAGGTAATCAGCCCAAGCGGGAATCGAACCCATGCCCGAGCACAACTTCGGATAGGCAGGCAAGCACCTCAGCCGAGTGAGCTACGGCCTTGGCTCTCTTCTCTAATAATGATAATGTTAATTATCAACATTGTTGTGGTAATAATAATAATAATAATAATAATAATAATAATAATAATAATGACTTTATATAGCCTGGCAGAGTTAACCTTCTCTTACACTCAACCAGAATTAAAACTTGCTTACATAGTTGAACATGCAGCTGAATCGAATTTACGTAATTACATACAGATACGATTTACATAATGATATCAAAAGAGGTACTTAAATAAAAAAAAAAGTGCCTTTGTCAATTTTATGTTATATTATTGCCTAAAACCACACGGTACACGAGCCTTGCTTTTACGACAGTGGTTAGAAACATTTCTTGTTGTATACTTTTGAATTGTACTTACTTTGCTTACTACCTAAATATATAAAATAAAAATAAAATTTGAAGTGTCTAACTTCAACACTATTGTTCCAAACGAATCATGGAACGTTATCCACTCTACACTATCATTTACCCATTCATTTCCTGCGGCATATCACTCAGGCGGTCCGGTTCGAGTCCCAGTCAGGTTTTTTCATTGAAAAGTCCATAGTCTCACTTGTCCCTTTGCCTGGAGTCTCGGATTTTCTTCTCGTGGTTATTCTTTATTACATAAACTTACTGCTTACAATATTTCCTATCAATTTTATCACACGTATCGGTGCATGGTTTAGAAGGTCCCTGGTGTATTTTGTACTCCATCACAGGGTATTACAATCCTGATCACCGGGTTTCCCCTTTATTGCATATACGAGCTCAGTGTAGTCAAATCGCACAAAGAGAGCAGCTTGAGGTGAGAAGGGAAAGCATTTGTCTGCCGTGAGTCTGACACAATTTTATTGTGTTGCCCCTATATGAGAACAACACCTCTTTTGAATGTGTGTGCATAAAAATATAGTTGATAATAAGGATTTTAAGACATAATAATCCTGAAATGTTCGGCTTCAAATGTATTTGAATGATTTGTCTACATTCCGTGGACCAAAATAACTCAGATGTATTACACCATACATTACAAGAATGATTCTATGAACTTTTGACAGGCTTTTAGAGATTTAAAAATATAGTTTTTATTATTAAATTAGTCAAATAGCTTTTTTATGCTTTACAAGCAGCTTGTGTAGGGAGTCAGAAAAATTGTTGCAAAAAAAAATAAAATATTAATGTGGCGTACAACTACAAAATTAATTTTTCACCAATAGTTATACAAGTGAACAAGTTCCGGCTATTTTTCTCCTTCATTTTTAACACCCCATTTCAGGTTAGTAACTTCAGGCGAGTAGGTGTTTTCATAGAGCATCACAATAGCTAAAATTTGCAAATGGATATTACAAAGAATTCTTTCTGACAAGTACTTTCAGTGCTTGTAACAGGTAGTCCCATTGTCTGTGATAGGCAGCCCCAGTGTCCGTGACAGATAGCTCCAGTGTCTGTGACAGGCAGCCCCAGTGTCTCTGACAGGTAGCCCCAGTGTCTTTAACAGGTAGTCTCAGTGTCTGTGACAGGCAGCCCCATTGTCTGTGACAGGCAGCCCCAGTGTCTCCGACAGGTAGCCCCAATATCTGTAACAGGTAGCCCCAGTGTCTGTGACAGGCAGCCCTAGTGTCTCTGACAGGCAGGCCCAGTGTCTCTGACAGGCAACCCCCAGTGTCTATAACAGGCAGCACCAGTGTCTGTGACAGGTAGCCCTAGTGTCTCTGACAGGCAGGCCCAGTGTCTCTGACAGGTAGCCCCAGTGTCACTGATAGGCAGCCCAGTGTCTGTGACAGGCAGCCCCAGTGTCTCTGACAGGTAGCCCCAATGTCTGTAACAGGTAGCCCCAGTGTCTGTGACAGGCAGCCCCAGTGACTGTGACAGGCAGCCCCACAGTCTCTGACAGGGAGCCCCAGTGTCTGTGACAGGTAGCCCCAGTGTCTGTGACAGACAGCTCCAGTTTCTTTTACAGGCAGCCCATTGTCTCTGACAGATAACTCCAGTGTGTAACAGGTATCACCAGCGTCTCTGACAGGCAGCCCCAGTGTCTCTGACAGGTAGCCCCAATGTCTTTAACAGGTAGCCCCAGTGTCTGTGACAGGTAGCCCCAGTGTCTGTGACAGGTAGCCCCAGTGTCTGTGACAGGCAGTCCTAGTGTCTCTGACAGGCAGCCCCAGTGTCTCTGAGAGGTAGCCCCATTGTCTGTAACAGGCAGCTCCAGTGTCTGTGACAGGCAGCCCCAGCGTCTCTGACAGGTAGCTCCAATGTCTGTAACAGGTAGCCCCAGTGTCTGTGACAGGCAGCCCCAATGTCTCTGACTGGCAGGCCCAGTGTCTATGACAGGTAGCCCCAGTATCTATAACAGGCAGCACCCAGTGTCTGTGACAGGCAGCCCCATTGTCTCAGACAGGTAGCCCCAGTGTCTTTAACAGGTAGCCTCATTGTCTGTAACAGGCAGCCCCAGTGTCTGTGACAGGCAGCCCCAGTGTCTCTGACAGGTAGCCCCAATATCTGTAACAGGTAGCCCCAGTGTCTTTGACAGGCAGGCCCAGTGTCTCTGACAGGTAGCCCCAATATCTGTAACAGGTAGCCCCAGTGTCTTTGACAGGCAGGCCCAGTGTCACTGGCAGGCAGCCCCAGTGTCTCTGACAGGCAGCCCCAGTGTCTCTGACAGGCAGCCCCAGTGTCTCTGACAGGTAGCCCAAATGTCTCTGACAGATAATCCCAGTGTGTGTGTGAAAGGTAACCCCAGTGCATGTGATAGAATGGTGTATTCAAATTTTGATTGATTTATTGACATTAAATAATAGTAAAAGTATGTAAAGATGTATTGTACAGCTTCTTCCTCACAACATTGCATTTATGTTTACAGAATGAATTACAAAGACAAGGGGGTGTTACATATCAGTTACGAGTTATGTCTATAAATTTACTATATTTTCGTACATAAGTTCTCAGTTTGACGATGTTTCTTACCATTGCGATGTCCTTTGGTTTGGTTAAGCCAAGAAAAGTTCTGTCCACGGTTTTTGAATTGCGTGAATATTTATCAAAATTCATAATAGAAAAATAGAGACCTTCCAGAAATAGTTGACTTTACATGGATTGAGGAACTTACTTTCTGAAGGATATATTCGAGCATCTGAACGTTTTAAATTTTAGATCGCAAGAAAAGAATCAATTAATTTGTAACTGACTTGATAGTTATTGTTAAAAGCTTTCAGAAGAAGAATTCATTCTGAATGTCACAGAGCTCACGGCACAACTTTTTATAATTTCAACGTCTTCAGTAATTGAACTCCGTTCTCAACAGTGTAAAATACTGCAATGTTTTAAAAAATCTCTGGGAAGAGTTCCATACGCGATTTAAAGATGTTAATGT
Source organism: Periplaneta americana (assembly GCF_040183065.1). Taxonomy (NCBI): domain Eukaryota; kingdom Metazoa; phylum Arthropoda; class Insecta; order Blattodea; family Blattidae; genus Periplaneta; species Periplaneta americana. The sequence continues at coordinate 130,035,537 of NC_091120.1, forward strand.
GTTCCAACCCAAGTTGGATTTGTTTTGTGATCCTTACTCATTGATCTCAGAAAATATACCATCACAGTTACAATTGAATATCTGAATTCACAAATATCCCAAGTCCAAAATTTATCGAATTCAACTTTGCACCTGACAAGTTGTGTTTTGCATAGGCTACCATTCTGTAAAAATGAGTATCCCAAATCCGACTCTAAGCCTGTGTTTTTGGGTCATACAGATATTTATTTCAATACTTATATTGCAAGCCTATACAGTCTCTTTGCTGTCCTGAAAAGTGTACTATAATGGACTTGAAATAATTGCCAATTGAAATCTTGCATTAGAAATTATTTTGCTGCAGGAAACAACATTTCACCGGACATATTATGTACTTCGGTACAACATAGTAATATAAAGTAAGAAGGCTGGTCTCTTATAAGTTGGCGAGGGCTCTATTACCGTCGGAATACCCACACACAATAACACGAGTACACGCTCACATACAAAATTGTGTTTGAATTTAAAATCCATTTCGTATGTATCGGAATGGTTGTGATGATCATGCTGTACTCCAAACACGCACACCGATTGATATTCAATTTCTCCTCTTAACAGCCAACCCCTGCCGTAATTCACTGAAGCGAAGCATTGCCTTTCCATCCAGACGTGATGTCTTGATAAAGACGGGGAACAAATGTTATCGAGATTTTGTACATACTTCTTGAAAAAAAAAAGTGTCATGCAATATTACAAAACTTTTACTTTCTCACTGTACTTAAATCCAAAAGTATTGTTTTTTTACAGTGACATATAGAGACCTAAGACACATTGACCAGACAGCTTTAATATCAGACGCAACCATGATTCCCTGGCACACAATTAGGACTACTCCCACTCTAGATGACAAGGTTTCGATTTTTAATGATTATATTACACAACTTTACGACAAACAATCGCCACTGAAATCGAAACGAGTGAAAAGACCAGCAGCCTCATGGTTAACTTCCCCAATACGCACTATGATGACTGAACGTGACGCAGCTTACCGCAAATACAGAAGGATCAGATCTGAGGACAATCTGAGTACAAACAATTACGCAACAAAGTTACCCAAGAAATAAGAAATTCGAAACTTCGACACATGGATGACCTTATTGGACCATCTTCCAACCCATCAGCACTATGGCGAGACTTGAAAACAATGGGCATAGGGAGACAAAATGGCCAAGTAAACGACTTTTCTATTTCACTGGACGCTCTTAATAATCATTTTACCAAGATACACTCACAAGCAATTGACCCCAAGGAGAGAGAACAGACAATGCATGAACTACTGCAAGCGACCTGTTAAACGAGCGAGAAATTTTACTTCACATACGTAACAGACTTAGACGTAAATAAATCTATAAAACGGATAAGTACAAAAGCTGAAGGAGTCGACTGCATCAGCATTGTTCTACTGCGTAAAATCATAGACGTAATACTGCCAACTGTGACACACATCTTTAATGCCTCGCTTATGACCTCGACATATCCGACCCTATGGAAGAAAGCTTATGTACGCCCGCTTCCTAAAACTAATAATCCTTCAAACCTAAATGACTATCGGCCTATAAGCATCCTGCCCACCCTGTCAAAAGCACTGGAACGCATTGTTCACAAACAATTGACGGACTTCTTGAACGAACACAATTTACTTGACGAGTATCAGAGAGGCTTCAGAACTGGACATAGCACAAATATAGCATTACTAAAAGTTACGGACGACATACGGGAAGCCTCCGATAAACAAAAATTGACCATTTTGACACTTCTTGACTTCAGCAAAGCCTTTGACTCAGTTGACCTAGATCTGTTACAATGCAAGCTCCGAGCCCTTAATTTATCAGAAAGTTCAGTGTCGTGGGTTACCTCCTACCTTCAAGTACGCCAACAATGTGTGCGAGTCTCTAATCGTTTTTCTTCCTGGCGCACTGTGGGTGCAGGTGTACCACAGGGCTCAGTTCTTGGACCTCTACTTTTTATGATCTACATAAATTACATATCACAATGTATTAAACATTGTATACATATCCTATTTGCTGACGACTTACAAATATATACCTCTGCACTTATATCGGCACTAAATTACGCAATAAATGAAGTAAACAATGACCTAAAATCAATTATTTCATGGACGAAAAAGTTTGGACTGAAATTGAACTCAGAGAAATCACAGACAATTATAATGGGACATCAACGACTTTCAAGTAAATTAAATACAGGTGACATATCTCCTGTTAAAATGAATGAAACTATTATCCCTTACAGTGATAGAGTAAAAAATCTAGGAATTTATATGGACAAAAACTTAAGTTGGAATACTCAAATCACACGCATATGTAAAATAATGTTTATGAAAATTCACACACTAAAAAGAATCCGAAATTTCCTTCCGTTGCTTCTCAAGAAGAATTTAGTGCAGTCGCTCTTGATGCCTCATTTTGATTACTGTGACACTCTCTACACTGACCTTAACATGAAACTGACTGACAGACTACAGCGTGTTCATAATGCATGCGTTCGATTTATTTGCAACGTCCGTAGATCTGACTGTATCACACAGTCACTAAATATGCTGTCCTGGGTCCGTCTCAAGGAGCGAAGAACTATTCACTCTCTCACTTTACTCTTCAATATTCTACAAACCTCTAATCCTAGCTACCTAGCTTCTCGTTTTCAACATTTGTCCTCATATCACGAAATAGATACTCGCTCACAACACCATATCACACTCTCCATTCCTAAACACAGAACATCCTTCTACTCTTCATCTTTCACCGTCTCTGCAGCTCATCTCTGGAACTCTCTACCACAACATGTCAGAGACTGCCGGACATTGTCTAGTTTCAAAAATAAATTAAAATTTCACTTTTTGAATTAGATTCCTTTCAGTTATAAGCCCTTTTCTCTGCGATAGTTTTGTAAAAATATAGGCTATATATTTCTTTCCTTCCTTTCCCCTTTTTGTTCTCTTTATCAGCCAATGAATTTATTATCATAACCTTTTTATCGTAAATTTTATTTAATTTTCGTATTTCTTTTCTTTTTTTATTATTATGTTACATTCCATTTTTATATATTCTTCCTTACGTTTTTCCATATTAACCATTTGTTCTAAATGAGTTGCTTTCACTATATTCCAATGTATTTTACTTTCTTTTTTTCTATTATGGTATTATTTTCATGTTGCTTAGTGTCGATTTTTTATGCTATTATTATTATTTTTTTTTTTTTTGTAATATGTTAGTATTCTGTTCTTTAATTTTTTATTAAATTGTAACTGCTTGTATACTTTGTGACCTGGTAGAGTGTAAGAGAAGGCCCTATGGCCTTAACTCTGCCTGTATAAATAATAATAATAATAATAATAATAATAATAATAATAATAATAATAATAATTATTATTATTATTATTATTATTATTATTATTATTATTATTATTATTATTATTATTGTAGTTATAATCAACGAAAACGTTTCTAAAACTCCTCTAGTATGATAGCTTTAAATTTCGTAAGTGTGATGAGTATACTTTAAAACCGGAACTAAATCTCATGATTTGAAATTCCGGGCCCTAGGGGTTTATCAGGCTACTCGTCTGCGAAACGGGACCTGACTCCAATAGAGGCTGAGGCAGTTGGTCCACCTGTCAGCGTTGGGTTCACGAATACCTTCCAGATCACCTCTCGGATTTGGACATCGTATATTGTCGTAAGGAACACAATGGGCCATATCGTGTTTAAAAAAGGACTCATTCTGGGTCCAGCCCTCTTAAAACTAGCTGCCATCCGACTCTGATGTTAACTATGAGAGGAATTCATATGTTGTGCCCATTTTTAAATTGCAAAGAGTATCATCAGAATTTTAACCAACGAAGTCAACTGTACGTGAATGTAGGAACTTGTGCTATACGGTACAAACGCCATTTTCAGAATTTTCCTCACCACACAATCCCGTAGAATTTCGTAAGGTTAGTTTATATACAGGACTCCCACAAAAAACCTTTCCGGTTTGGAACATGTAACTTATGTTCAATGAAACTCTGATATTTAAAATTGAAACACACAGAAAAAGAAACTCAGAAAGTTTTGTTTTAGTACATTCCATATTATAAGACTGCTGCATAGTAGCATTTGTTAATTGTTGAGACGAAATATCTGCTATGGAAGACAGAAAAGCCTTTCTAACCTTTTGATTTTCATGTTAACCAGTAGTTTTTAAATTTATATGCTAGTACTTGTAATATAAAATAATAGATAAAAGTTTAACTCACTCTTGAAAGAGTAGAACTCGTATTCAGGGGCGGATTCCTGATTTCAAATTAAGAAGTATATAATACAATATGTTTTATGTCTACCACACAATAGATTAGATTAGATTTAACAGGGGTGTTCCTTCTGGCCCAAGCACTGCGACCTATAAGATCTATTGCGCATCCCCTTCTTTCATCCCTTTCAGTCCAAACGTTTCAAGTTCTTGATGAACTGTATCAAACTTTGGACTGGGATCTTTGAGATCTCTTCAAGTTTTGGAAAGTGATTCCCAAAAAAGAGAGATCTTTGTTGAGCAAGCGCATTACAAACGCACAGCAGATGAGTTACTGACTCATCTCCTTGTGAACATCTTATACACAGTGGGTCAGTAATAAGTCCCATCCTGTATAAGTTTTTCTTCAGGGCACAGTGCCCTGTAAGAAATCCTGTTGCCCAAGAGAGCTGTTTTTTGCTAAGTCTCAGCAGTTCATTCGATTTTGTCCTTGCAAGACCTTTGATAAGGGCCTTGCTGTGATTACAGCCCTTAATTGAGTTCCAGTAACTAATATGTCGTCTGTGAGCCCAATCCCTGATGACCTGCTTAATCGGTCTTGAAGATAATCCCAACACAGGTTCTGGTCCTATAAATGGGGTCTCAGCTCCATCTTTAGCAGCCTCATCCGCCCTCTCGTTTCCGTGAATCCCTGCATGTCCTGGCACCCACCTCAGATGAACCGAGTTAGTGTTTGCCAGTGTCATGAGGGTATTCCGGCACTCCAGTACCAGTTTCGACTTGACCAAAGGCGATTCAATCGCCTTTAGTGCCGCCTGGCTATCAGAAAGTATAAGGATGTGTCTACCTGAATAGCCCCTCCTAATACTTTCCCTTACACTGGCTAAGATAGCAAAGACCTCAGCCTGAAAGATAGTGGCGTATTGACCTAGGCTAAAAGAAAGTCTGGTACCATTGCCAAACAATCCAGCCCCGGTTCCTGATTTGGTTTTGGAGCCATCAGTATACCAAACTGGGCCCTTATTGTTAACCAGTTTAGTCCGGTCCTTCCATTCACTACGTTCTGGGTAGGTAACTGTGAACTTTTTGTCAAACAAAACCCTTGGTTCTACGATGTCAGTTTCCATGCTCAGGGCATCACCGACACTCCTATCCCAAGGGAGTTTGAGATGATTAAGGTGTTCAACATTGAACACCTTTGTCTGACGGCAAATTCTGTGAAATGCCTTAAGGGCCTCAGCTTCAATCCAAATATGCAGAGGAGTGAGTCCTATTAGCATTTCAATTGCCGCTGTAGGAGTCGTTCTGAAGGCTCCCGTTACTGAAATGCAGAACACTCTTTGCAACTTATTGAGTTCTGTTCTACAGTTCCTTAATTTAACTCTTGGCCACCACATAAGTGCAGCATAAGAGAGTATAGGTCTAACCATAGTAATGTATATCCAGTACACAATCCTAGGTTTTAGACCCCATGTTTTGCCAAGCATCCTTCTACAGGTCCAAAAGACTCTGTATGCTTTGGCTATACAATAATCTAAATGATCTTTCCAGGTTAATTTCTTGTCTAGAATAAGTCCAAGGTATTTAACCTGTTACCACACAATAAGAATATATACATTTAAATTTACACTTTTTCATTATTTATAAAATACATAACTTTTTAAATTTAATAATATAACTATTTTTCGCAAACCAGCTATAACGGCTGGGAGGATCATCGTGCTAACAATACGATACCTCCATTCTGGTTGGATAATCTTCCACCTTTGCTTCGGCATGCGGACGTGAGGCCAGCAGCCGGCTGGTCGGTCTTGGCTCTTCATGGACTGTAGCGACATGGATTTTTAATAGAAATATTACAATAGCGATATCTTATGCGAAGTTTTACCGTTAGATGACAGGGACGTTCCATGCGGGACAAATTGTTGTAGGGCTATATTATGTCATATGCTACAGTTCATTACGTTATCCCGTTTATTGGTTTTCTGTACGTGTCAAAATTATATGTATATTATTTTGTATAATTCAGTATAATTTAATTTCATTCAGTATTTTCTTACCTCATAATTTAATTTATTTTACAACACATGTTAATGTAAATTTCTCTTAATAATGAGCGATTTCCGTTAAGAGATGGATGGGGAAATGTGAGTATGCATAATATAGTGTTAATTATGTAAATTATGGTTTATTAAACGACGTTCGCAACTGCAGAGGTTATATCAGCGTCGCCGGTGTGTCTGAAATTTGTCCCGCAGGAGTTATACATGTCAGTAAATCTACTAACAAGAGCCTCTCGCATTTAATCACACTTAAACGCCATCGACCTGGGCCGGGATCGAATCCACAACTTTGAGCATAGAAGGCCAGCACTATACCAACTACGCTACCATGGCCGACAATATATACTGTAGATATGAGTAAATTGAATATTTGTGAATCTAAATGAGAAGTTTGAGAACGAGTGCACGAATAAAAAAAATAGAAAATTTGTCTAAGGTGAATATTTCCTCTTTAATAATTAGTATTGTAAGTACCGTGTGCGAAAAATAGGATATCCAGCCACCAGTGTGTTTTTATACAGGGTGATTCACAAGGATTTACCGTCCCTTACGGAGCTTATTTCCGAAGATATTCTGAGCAAAAATGTCATATAAAAATTTGTCTTATTCTCAATACTTTCAGAGTTACACTAATTTGAAATTGTCTGTAAAATACCATTATTCTGGAGTTTTAATGGTAACAAAACATTACAGATAAAGAATGAACTATTCAGAAAAATGATTTCTTTAATTGGCTAAAAATGAAGCTAAAAATGTGTTGTTAATCCCATAGCTACATCGTACAGATTTTTTTTTCGATTTTTAACTACAAAATTACATTTTCTTACGCAATTGTTACAAATCATGCCACTCTTGTAAATTCTTTAAGACTGTACATTATGATGCGTAATTAAACTGTAAAGAATCAAGTTCCAAAAGTCGTATGATTTGTAACAATTTTTGTGATAAGTGCGTAAGAATGATGTAACTTTTAGTTACAAATTGAAAAACAAAATATGTACAAAGCAATTAACAACACATTTTTAGCTTCAGAACATTAGCCAATTAAAGAAATGATACTTCTGAATAGTTCATTCTCTATTCGTAATATTTTTTTACCCTTGAAACGAAAGAAAAAAGAATGTAAATTAAAATATTGAGTCTAGGTCAAATGTACGTATAACATTTTTTGCTCAGAATGTTTTCGAAAATAAGCTCGTAAATGATGGTAAATCCTCGTGAATCACCCTTCATATATGAAGGGGCTATCGGGCTTGAATTCCTCGTATTTTTCCTCTAGTTCGCAAAAGATCAAATGCAATTTTTAATAGGATGATAAAATATTATCGAAGTAGTATCACGATTATTCATGAGTTTTGTAGGTTAAGGACATGCAGTTTTGAATATGAAGGATAATTTTGAAAATTTGAATTTAAAACATGATTTTTAATATTTAGTCTACATTAAAGGCATTATTCACGAAATGGATTTTTGGAGTCAAGGTTCCCTCACTTCCTTATTTTATACATAGACTAGTCTATATTATTTATAGACCTATATATTTTTTCACTACTGTTCGTCCTGGATAATAATCATCCCAGTTAATCGAGAGTTTGCTGTAGGCCTAGTGTCGTCCCATTGTAAAATGCAGGTGTAAACTTCGAAGACTTCCAGAAGCATGGAATATAATCTAAGCTAACTTAGCTTGCTGTCGAGGTTGCATATGTTTTGATTCCAATTTTACTTTGCCCTCTTCCAGAATTAAACTGTAGCCAGCAATTCCTTACTTGAAGTAGTTCTTTTTGTTTAATAGCACTTTTGAGGCGCAATTTAATTAGTTATATTTTTTAAGGTTGAAAGCAAATATTCAGAAACTTTCGGAACCTGATTGAAGGCAAAAATCTTTCCCTGGTTTTTACATACAGGAACACAAAAAAACAACAATTTTTCATTTTTAGTTGTTTTTAAGAATACTGAATATACAAATACACTACGTAAATCCTTATTGTTTATATATTGGAAGCAAATGCACACGCAAAGCGCATCACCCAAAGTACACTCGCGCGCTATCTGTTGGTGGTAGTTCAGGATATCCCTGTTGTCAAAATATTACTACTATGATTAAATACTGTAGCAGTGTTGCATTTTGGTTCAAACATTCTTAAAGAATTCATACCTTTTGGTTCATAAATATGAGAATACAATTCAAAGTTATTTCGATTTTTATGTACGAATTTTATTAATACAATATGATAAATTTGTCTTATAATAAGTGTCAAGCGATATTTTCGGACAAGGTTAGGATAATGCATTTCTAAGAGGAAATAACAGAACGCCCACCAATAAGCTAGGAAACAGTTGAGCGTGTCCGTGAAAGTTTATCACGTAGTCGGCGAAAATCAACCCTCACAGACGCAAGTACCTGTAAATACCGAAGTTGACTCTGTGGAAGATGCTGCGCAGGTGGTTGTGCAAGGCCCTAAATTCAGAGGACAATATTAGTCTCCACGTTCTCCAGATTTAACACCTCTTTATTTTTTTATGTGAGGTAAAGCTAGGATGTACGTTAGGGTGGAGTGAAAAATGAAGTATATGGAATCAAAATGTAATACCAGGGAAAAGTTGTGGGTTGATACAATAAACGACAATGCAAAATATAGTTTCTCTAGATTAATATTTAGAAGTGCCCCAAGAGCATTATATTTTGAAATTTTCACAAAATTTTGAAGTTGAGATTTTTTAGCGAGAGAAATTCTTCACTGATTTAATCTGAATAGGATACCAGGAACATGTTAAAAAACACATGTTAAAAGACTGCATAGTTTTAGTCCCCTGTTGTTTCATCTTGTAGTGACACAGAAACCTCAATTTATAAGAAAATTGGGAATAATCACAAAACTGTTAGGTATGACATAATTAATATAATAAAATTAATGGAAATTTATTCTTCTTATGTTCAGTGTATTTAAATCAGAATATATCTAATTAATACAAGAAATCTGACCTCCTACGATATATTCGCAATACCAGAGGGGGCTGAACTCATCACAATTACCTATTTATCATGACATAATGAAATATTATCTATGGGTAAAAAATGAATTAAAATCTGACATCAAATCAAAAGCATCTACTGTTGGAGAGATTTGAGAAAGAGTTGCTATCAAAACTAAGGAAAATCAGATAAAGGTATAAATTCCGAAAGTCAGTCATACAAGAATATCACAGCTGATTCATACTTACCATGATCAATACACAAACTTAATAAAGACATGGTGACGACAACTAAAATGACAACATTGAAAAATTCAAAGGAGAAGCAAACAAACTATTCCATATATGCATTTGCAAATCCAATATATATATATATATATATATATATATATATATATATATATATATATATACAATAATAGTAAACTGCCCCCCCCCCATTGAGGGTAGCCCTTACGGACTCAGTATATCCTCAAAAAAAATTATTATATACTATGTAAACATAGATATTAAATTTTAAAGAAGGGAAACAAAGAAAAGGCCGTGATAAATTACAATTGCTATTAATGTGGCACCATGTGATTAATTAGGATTTGGCAGGATTTTTTAAACACAATTGAGGCACTCAGAAGCAAAGTGATACAAGTGACATTTAGTCAGTTTTGAGATAAGTGACTTTGAAGTTGAAACGGAAATGAAAAAATCTGTTGCAGGACTATGTTGCTGTAAATTTATAGTTGTATATGTTGGTACCTATATTTTTTAACTTCAAAATAGAAATTATCTATTCTAAAACAGTTTAGGTAAAATAGGGTCCTAAAGTCACTTGTATTATTTTGCCACGAAAATATTGTTGTGGAAAAGTAATATAAGTGCAAGGATTTTCAGTAATTTTTATATTATTTAAAACAAGAACAAGGACATTGCTTACAACATTGAAACATTTCTTTCTTAATAGCACTTGAGCTTTATTATTATCATATTATAACAAAAAATGTGTCTGTATAACCGAAAGAATCAATCAATCAATCAATCTTCTTAATGTATCCAGTTGTTTGCTGACAACATAAAATCAACTATAGTCCACTGTAGTATTTTCAGTTCTTCTTTTTCATAGTAAATTAGGGGTATTTTGATCGGTGTTCATTATAGACGCCTGTTGCTACTGGACAGAGTTGGGGTGTAGTCAATATATACTCCAGAGCTGTGTCTTCTGCAACTGATACTGATGATTTTAATTTACTTCTTCTGTGTTTATGGATGGACAGTATAGAAGAATGTGTTCCAGATCTTCATCATGATTATTACACCACAGACAAGTAGGAGTATCAGAAAGGTGAAATTGTGTTACAATGTGACCTGTTCTGGCGCTTGTTAAAAATGTTTGAACATGTCTGGGCAAATTTCTGTAAATTTCCAGGTCATTCGGTTTCTTTTTAACGGACTGTAAAATTTTTCCTTTGTCAGAAAAGAGCCAATTGTTGATCCATAAGTTTATAAAATAAAATTTTACTGAAGTAAAAGTATTGGATAGAGATATCACTTGAAGAGGTCTTGGTTGTAAATATGTTGCATGTTTCGCAATGTTATCGACTTTCTCGTTTCCAGGTAGACCACAATGACTAGGTATCCATTGAAATTTTATTTTCTTTTGGAGTTTTTTTAGTTCACTTAGTTATTTCTGAATTGGAATAATTCTATGTGCGTATAGGTGTGTTACATATTTGATTATATTGAATATAGCCCCATTGAAGTCGGTAAGTATTCAAATAGATATTTCAGAAGTTTGAGTAACACACTGAAGAGCAGCATCAATAGCTAGCAATTCAGTGTCAAGACTGGAGGAGGCTGAACATGGTATGAAGTAATTTTCTTGATATTTTGGAATATAATACCTTACTCCTGATGTTCCTTCATCAGGGTTTAGAGATTCATCTGTATAAATTTGAAGGTAATCCTATATGAGCTGCAGAGTAGTTCCATGGCATCTAATTTAAAAATGTATGGAGGATCATTTTTGAAATGATTTCATGGAATTTGTAGGCAATGTTCTGGAATTATCCACTTTCATGGAGGAATTTCATTTACAACTGGAGTTTTAGCAATGAGTGTGTCTGTGATATAGACTGGTATTTCTTCTTTATTTATTTTGTAGAAATTACGTAGGATATTTTCTGACAGTTTGAAGAACATCTGAGATATGGATGAGGCTTGCAAGTTTAAATGTATTTTTAGATCCTTTTTTAATACATAGTGTCTGATTGGTTGAATATTATATTCAATTTCTAGGGCAACTGTTGATGTGGTTTTTGGTACTCCGAAAGAAGAGGGCTGAGAAAATTTCAAATTTTAAATGAAATTCAGCCTTAGTCGCTGTTCATTACATCACTAGCCTCATCTAATGAAGTCACATCTCTCTCTGCTGAAACATCTATATTTCTGTCATGAAGTGCATCTGTAGTGTTCCTACCGCGAATATTCCTTCAACTTCCTCTTCCACGCACTTTTCCACGTCCTACAGTTCTTATTATAGGCCCATCCTAATGCTTCAGGTAATCAAGGAAAGAGTGGGATGTATTTCATTAGCTATTGCAAGTTGCTCCACTTAGCAAAAGTTATCCTTATTGGATCACTGTATAGTTGGTCCAGCTCAATGTGTGCAGGCCTTGCACGAAGATGTTTCGAATATGTAATCTATTACCTCTCTCCATTATGGCAAATGAATTAGTCATACACAGAAGAAACGCAACAACAATATGTAAACAACGCACTTGTATTAGTTTGCCTCTCAGTCAAAACTCTGTATGCATTGTAATACAAGTTTAAGGCCAACATGGAGCAGCACACTTTTTCTCTGAACAGAAGTGACGTTAAAGATTTAGAATATATACTTATCTCACTTTTTAAAAAAAGTCACTTATATTACTTTGCTTCTGAGTGCCTCAATTATCACAATGTCATCCCTCAGAGATGTGGGCAGAGCAAACTGCCGTCGAAATTCTTCGAAAAAAGCTGGTATAGTCCCTCGAGCACCTATGAGCAAGCCGAATATCTCAACGTGAATTAAGGCATATTTCAGCTTGAAATAGTTGGCTGTAGGCTCATAGATCGACTTCTTCTCAAGGTGGACCTCGGCTGACTGATGACATTCTACTAAAGGATGCTAATTGGACCTGTTCATTTAGTTACCACTCAGAAAGAAATGGAAAAAGGAAACAAGAATAAATTCTAATTAAATATAGTAAATGGGCTGAAATGGAATTTTTGTCATATTTTGTGTAAAATACTATATATTTTGTCGCATTGGATCCCCTCAGAAATACTGTATACTGCAACCCCAATTTAGAGTCTTCCAAATAAAGTTTAAATATGTGTTTTACAGCAATTCATTAGCTATGTAATGAAAAACAAAGTAATAGGAGAAAAATATAAAGAGGCAAAAAAATATATAATTTTAAGAAACTTCAAAGCCCTTGTGGCACCTACTGTAAAAATTAAATATAGATACTCCATATTTTTCGCATACCGGTACAGATTTTTGCAACTATTACATTTAGAAAACAGATAAAAAAAATTCATGTATAGATTCACTCCACTCTAATGCACAGTTTCCCTGGAAAAGAATGAGAAGATTGAATATTCCTAAGTCTCAGATGATCAGAGACCAGAGCACTAATACACAAGATAACGAATACTGAGTTACTTAGATTCAGGCTATTTGGTTTGTTACTAGCATCGTTCCAAAATTCACTTCAAAAACTGCAAAAAATATGATAATATTACGTAAATAAAAGATTAATATATACATAAATCGTGTAGTTAAATCGACAATGGACCTTCATGACTAGATCGACACTCCGCACAGAAAAGAAAGCTTTCATGTCGTTTCAATAGCTCAGACGATAAGACTTCTGCGTGTTGTGTAGATGAGTGCGAGTTCGATTCTTAGTCTACGCAACGATTTTTTTTGTCTAAATAACGTTGAAATAGCTATGTCACGTTGAAATAGAGTTTTACAAAGTCCTGAGATTAAGTGTTAATGATCGAAAACAACACAAAATTACAAGTTATAATATTATAAACTTTAATCTAATGAATGCATTTATACACAAACACATATACAATGTAAATTCATATATATATATATATTAAAAACTAACAATTAAAATGAAATTAAAAAATATTCCTAAGTCACACAGACAAACTTTTACAAAGGTTTAGAGTCCTTAGGCTATGTCATTTGTTGAGTAATTATTACAATATTTTATTAGTAGCTTTCCCATATGTGTAATAAATGCACTCGCACAAAACAATTTTTGTTAAAAGTGTGGCTTTGGATTATTTCATTCTCACCCCTTCAGTTGATTTAAACTATTTTATCTATGTGTTTGCAATAGTGTTTAATTTAATGTGCATTAAATTTCATTCATGTTATGATTGAATGAAAAAGCACTGTTGCAGTTATTGACTAATTACATATATTAATACTAATTATTAAATGCATCTGTTAAGCAACCAATTGCAGTATCTTTTGCAAAATCTTGAATGTTTATGTTGTCAATATTTCTGTGCTATATATTATAAGACGTTAAAAGAATTTGCAATAGATTTCGGATCCTCTACTTTATAATCACCGGTTTTAATGGAAAAATATTTTCTTTCTTAGGATATCTACAAATTTAACATAAATAATATTCCGAATAGCTTTAATTGCATTATCTGAATTTTGTACTTTTCTATTCAAATGTGTTCTATTTCCCTCTTTCATAATTTTTGATAAATTACACTGTATTTCTTGTAGTATTTAAGAACATGAGGATCATTACATTGTAACTCATTACATATAGATTCTTCTTTTTAATACATGAGATTTTTAAGTCCCTGCGTTATCTACATGTTTTTATTTTTGAATTTTTTCACAACATTGGAGAACAACTGGTCGAGGTGGGTTCGTCCAAGTGGTGACCGGGGGGTGCAATGGTGGCTCTCGTGCTCTTCTTTTCGGCCATTTCTCGTCCTATCACCAACCACTCCTCTTCGTTCTCTCTTCTTTTTCATCACTATTTCTCTCTGCCGGCCGCCATTGCATGCGGAACGCCCACCACATCATCACAGCCATTTTCACCTCTCCATCCCCGCTGTTTTTGTTCTTGCCACGTCCGCCACCATGACGGGATTTGTTAACAATGCCTGATGAGGCTTTATTCTTCTTCCCCTTCTAATTCTTATATCTATTATTAGGTTAAGTTTCTTAGGTTTATAACTCCCGCCTCACCAGCGGGGATCTTTCCTATCTCCATGGTCCTGTCCCACGGTTTCGAGCGCGACTTCCAACTTGTGTGGCCCGACAGGGCGCCCAGCAACGAAGCAATAGTGGAACCTTCATACTGCCCCTATATGCAAGTCTAGGTGCGGAGCCCGGACCAGTAGTCATGTACACTCACGTAGAACCCCAATGGGGGTCCGGAGCGACTTAAACGTCCCGGTGACCGACTCTGCTCGCCGGGGCGGATATATCGCTCCGACGTGTTACCGCTGACGTATGGGTGTCGCAGTGTAATCAACCACAAGTCCCCTGAAGCTGCGTGCGGTCTCGGATTGCTCCGGCTTTGGGAGGGTCGGTCGGAGTTAGCCGCAGTAGTCTGGCACTTGTATTCGGTGTAGAGTGGGGAGCCACGGGCGGTTATTCCCGTGGTAGGGGTATAAAACTGCGACACGCCTCTGGTGTAAGATTTGCCATTAGGTGTGTAATGACCAGTTTGAAGGGTAACTTGCGTGAAGTGGGTTGCTTGGGATCGGGCTGTGGGGGGGTCCCCACGGCCGGCACAGACCGCGAAGAATTCTTAGGTGTCTTTTTCTTTCGCCCCCCCGGTGGCAGGCTGACGCTGACAGTTCCGTAGGGGGGCCAGTTCAAAATGGCCTCTTCGCGCTCCTCTTCTCCTTCCTCAGAAAAAAATAATAAAAAACAGAAGACAGGAATTGATACGACTGGTGGTCAAATTTTGACGAAAATTGCTATGGACTTGGACCCTGAGAAAGTAACTGTCAAAGTGCCGCCTCCGAAGTTTATCAGTATCACCTTGGACGGAACAGAAAAGACAATGAAAAACATTAGTCCATTTTACGTGAGACGCGCACTCGACGGACTCGTTGGGAAGGTCAAAAATGCAACTCGACTCCGCAACGGTAGTCTCCTCGTCGAGACGGTATCTCCAAAACAGAGTGAGACGCTGTTGAAAGCGAAGTTGCTAGGGCCTTACCCTATTAAGTCGAACGGCACTCCTCGCTGAACACCACGCGGGGAGTAGTGCATACGGATTCTCTGGACGGTATGTCTGATGAAGAGATCCAACTAGAACTGGCGGAACAGTCTGTGTCCAAGGCTTACCGTTTATTACGTAAGCGGGACGGACAGACTATTCCGCTGAGCACTGTCTTTTTGACCTTCGAAAAGCCTGTCCTACCAGAATACATCCTTGTCGGGTACGAGCGTGTCCCAGTTCGTGCGTATGTGCCGAACCCAATGCGGTGCTTTAGGTGCCAACTGTTCGGACATACGCAAAAACGTTGCACAAACAACATCGTATGTGCAAGGTGCGGCGGTTCCGACCATGGGGAATCCCCGTGTGCCAGTGCCGAGCATTGTGTGAATTGTGCTGGGGACCACGCCTCCAATTCTAAGAATTGCCCGAAGTATATGGTAGAGAAGGATATCCAAGAACTGAGAGTCCGAGAAAATATTATGGTTTCGAGGCGCGTAAGCGTATTTTAGATGAACAGAAAAAGGCGACGGAAAAGTCCTATGCAGCAGTTTTGCAAAAGGCAACACAAGCAATAGATGTATTTACGCAAACGCCACCTCTTGTTAGTATACCTGGGAAGCGTATTGAAAGCGCAACCCAGACGTATGTAGACGTTGCCACTCAGACTGCTGAGTCAGACGACTCGTGTGGCCTTGACATAAGGCCTTATATTCCAAAAAAGATTATGACCGTGGCGACAGAGAAAGACTCTACGCCTGGTAGATCGCCGCGACGTCGCGCTCACTGTTCTGGTGACGGGTCGAGATCACGGTCTCGATCAAGATCACGATCGGGCGTGCGGCGATCTGCGAGCGAATCCCCACGGTCGAAGACCAAGCAGTCTCTGTCAACGGCACGAAATCCTAGAAAGGATAAGAAGAGAAAATCACCCGTCAAGCCACCATGATAATTTAGGTCCACATAATGACTGATATCATACAATGGAATGTGAACGGTGTACGCAGCAGATATGCAGAACTACAGCAATTGATCTATCGTGAGAACCCTGCTATTTTATGTCTACAGGAGACACACCTCCGACCTGAACATTCCCTGAAAATCTCTGGATACAATGTTTACCGGTATGACCATCTTGCCGGTATTCGTGCTAACGGAGGTTGTGCCCTCCTTCTCCGCCAGAATATCTTTTCCTCTGTTCTAAACATTAACAGTCCTCATCAATGCATAGCTGCCAGAGTAACTTTACCTACCATACAGTTTTCAATAGTCTCCGTTTATATGCCCCCAGATACACCCTTTACAGTACTTCAAATTCAACATATTCTTTCACAGGTCCCTGCACCATATCTCTTGGTGGGGGATTTCAATGCATCCCACCACTCTTGGGGCTCAAATTCCGATGACGACAGAGGAAATAAAATAGCAGAGGTATGTACCCGTCTAAATCTTGTTACCCTGAATTCAGGGGACGCAACACACCTTTCCTTGGCTTATGGTACATACTCTATGATAGATATCTCCATTTGTAGCCCAGTTTTGTCCACGCATTTCGAATGGTCTGTGATTCACGATCTACATGGTAGTGACCACTACCCCATCCGAATGCGTATGTCCGCTTTACGTCCTGCGGAATCTCGATCTCCAAACTGGGTTATTAAAAAGGCGGACTGGGTCGGATTTTCGGAGTCCATATCATTCTATGATAACGGACATGAAAGTGTGGACTCCGTAGTAGACCATTTCTCAAATATGGTTATCAAGTCAGCGGAATTATCTATCCCCCGGTCGTCCTGCAGGCCAAAACGCTTCTCTGTCCCCTGGTGGTCGGATACCTGCAGAGATGCAATCCGAGACCGCCGATGTGCCTTACGCCAATTTGAGCGCCATCCGACCCAAGAAAATTTTGTCCAGTTTAAACATCTTCGAGCAAAAGCTCGTCGCATTGTATGCGATGCTAAGAAGACGTCCTGGACAAACTACGTCAATTCAATGAAAAGGAATGTCCCATCTAACATCGTATGGGACAAAGTCCGTCGAATAATGGGGAAACGTAGTTCTGTAATTCCGGGAATAATAAACAATGGATTAACGATCACCAGTCCAATAGAAATTGCAGAAATATTCGCTACCTCGTTCGCACAGATTAGCAGCTCAAATAATTATGACCCGGAATTTCTGAAAATCAAAGATGCTGCGGAAAAACGAAACCTCAATTTTATATCAGATAATACAGAGTATTACAATACACCGTTCACATCCGAGGAGCTGGAGGCGGCACTAGACACATCCCCTGATACCTCCCCTGGTCCTGATAACATCCATAACCGAATGCTTCGCCATCTTCCGCCTGCTGGAAAATCCTTTCTTCTGGCAATGTATAACAGAATCTGGACTGAGGGAGTGTTCCCATCTGCTTGGCGTTCCGCCATTGTAATCCCCGTCCAGAAACCAGGAAAGGATCCTTCTTTGTCTGGAAGCTACAGACCAATTTCTCTCACCAGCTGCGTATGCAAGGTTATGGAAAGAATGATAAGCAAACGCCTGATGTGGGTACTCGAATCGGAAAACCGATTATCTAACATCCAATGTGGTTTTCTTAAGCACAGATCCGCCGCAGACCATCTTGTTCGGCTAGAGACCGCCATTAGAGATGCTTTCCTCAAGAAGGAACATCTTGTGGCGGTCTTCTTTGATCTAGAAAAGGCTTACGATACCACATGGCGGTATGGCATTCTGCAAACTCTGCATGACTGGGGACTTCGTGGTAGTCTACCAACGTTTATTGCGAAGTTCATGGCAGAGCAGTATTTCCGAGTTCGAGTAGGCACCACACTATCTAACGAACACCTCCAAGAAAACGGCGTTCCGCAGGGTTCTGTATTAAGCGTTCTTCTTTTCTGCATTGCGATCAATGGAATTGCCCACTGTGTGGGTAACCGAGTATCTTCTCTGTTGTACGTTGATGACTTCAGTTTATATTACAGCTCCCGATATCTTCCGTCAATCGGTCGACATTTGCAGCTGGTCATCAACGTACTATCAGAATGGGCTGTTCGCAATGGCTTTAAATTTTCCACTCAGAAGACGCAGTGTGTCCACTTTTACAACCAACGTGGACTACATCCACATCCCGAACTGCGTCTCAATGGAGTGGAATTGCAATATACAGACACTGCGAGATTCTTGGGCCTTATCTTTGATTATAAGTTAACGTGGGAGGCGCATATACGTGATTTGAGAAGGCGTTGCGAGAAATCCTTAAATATTTTACGCCTTTTGTCAGGGGTCCGATGGGGTGCAGACCGTACAGTGCTTTTACGCCTTTACCGAGCTCTTATTCGATCAAAGCTGGATTATGGGTGTTTTATTTATGGCTCAGCAAATAACTCTAAATTACGTCTTTTAGATACTGTACATTACCATGGGATACGACTCGCTACAGGGGCCTTCCGAACCAGTCGGATAGCGAGCTTGTATTGTTAAGCAGGAGAACCATCACTGTATCGGCGACGTCATATTTTGTTGTGCTCATATGCTGTTAAGCTCCGCTCGCAGCCTGAGCACAACTCTTACGACTCTTTCCATCATTCGTCTCTTTACGGCCGATACAGTGAAAATCCACGGAGACCTCGTCCAGCAGGTGTGCGGTTTCGTGAACTGCTCTCTGAGCTGGATATACATCTACCATCAGTCCGCACACTGGAGTATACCACCACTCCACCGTGGATTATGCGACGTCCCATGTTTGATATAAGTCTGAGCCGCTGTTTTAAGAATTTTACACCAGCTTTTGTTCATAGACTTCGTTTTAGTGAACTTTTATCCCGATATCCAAATTATTCATTAGTTTTTACTGACGGATCCCGGATAAATGATTGTGTTGGTTGTTCCTTCGTTACAAATGGAGAGATATTTAAATACAGACTAAGCCAATATACTAGTGTTTTTACTGCTGAACTCTATGCTTTTTACAGAGTTTTATTGTTTTTAATTAGGCAACCTCGGGGCAGATTCCTCATCTGTTCCGACTCTTTAAGTGCCATCCAGTCCTTGCAGTCTTTTAATTGTGATGATCCGCTTGTCTTAAGAACTCAGCAACTGTTCCATACTCTCCTTTGCTCTGATTATGAGATTGGAGTAGTGTGGATTCCTGGCCATGTAGGGATAGCAGGAAATGAGGCCGCGGATGCTGCAGCCAGGGCTGGCGCACTGGATGGCTCTCTGGTATATTGGCGCGAGAGGTGGCAGGACATTCGAAACTACTTGAAATATAAAATTTGGCGGGAATGGGAAGGAGAATGGTCTGCACAAGAGGGAAACAGATTACGAAATATAAAGAATACTGTTAGAGTTTGGGATTCGTCTACAAGAGCGTCGCGACACGAGGAGGTTTTACTCACCCGGTTGAGGATTGGCCATTGTCATCTGACACACGGCCATCTCCTACGTGGCGAACCTCAGCCGGAGTGCGATATGTGCCATGTTCCACTTACGGTGGAACACTTTTTATTGCGTTGCAGGAAATATGACCATGCACGGAGGCAATATGGAATTCGGCCGACATTACGTGACGCTCTTGGAAATGATTTTAATTGTGCAAATGCAGTTCTGAGATTTTTATCAAATACAGGTTTGGATAAGGTGATTTAGTTTTTTATTGATCCGTTTTACTCATCCTCCGGACCCTTTACATCCGGAGGTTACATTTGTTGTTTTATATTTGATTTTACATTGTTGACATTTCGGACTTTATACATCCGAATATTTTATAAAATTTTATGGTTTTAAAATAAGATTGACAAGTTATCTTTGGTGGCCTTAGTTTTATTGTTTTATTTGTTCGTCTTGAATACCACCTAGTGTGGTAGAATTGCTCACTTTTATGATTCTGTAGAAATCACCTTATGTATACTGCATTTGTGTGCCTCGTTTTATCGTGACAACGCTTTTTAGTTCTTTTAGCACTCTGATTATTATATTATTTATGTATTTGTTACATTAAGAATTTTAGATAAGGGCGCAAATAGCCATAGTAGCTGACGCGCCCTTCTTAAACCCTACTACTACTACTACTACTTGGAGAATATCTACTGAAGTGATTCTGAAATTAAGTGAAAAATACAGTACATTTATTCATAATATCAGTAGTACCAGTAACATATACGTTTTTCCAAGATTCATTTTGTACACATAAATGAAAATAATCACTAGATACAGCATTTACGACACTTTTTTAGTTTTTTAATTAATATTTTCAAATTGTTCAGTAACATTGGAAACAGGATTTGTTCATCATGTTCATACAAGCCATTGATTATAAGTGCTGTCGAATAGCAATTCAGTCTAATTGTGTACAACACCTTCATCAATGGCTGTGCTACTTCAGCTTGTATGCTGGTGGGAAAATGACTCTAAAACTGAGGTTTTAAGTTTCAAGGAGTGAATTTAATTTACTTTTACGGAAAAGTTCCGAGAGATAATCTATGTTTATGTCACTACAGATCACAAATCCCATATGAGATTTCTAAAGTCTTTTGTTTAAAAATTCAATGTTTGCTATAAATATTAATAAATATTAAGAAATATGAATGGAGAAGTTACATTCCTCGGCAAGATTTGAACTTTCGATTTTGGTTTTTCGTCCAACGCATAAGCACGGACCTATTCAATGCTCATGTTACTAACCTACAATTTAGCTGTAGCAATATAGTGTCATAACTTGGGGTTTGTTTACTTAATGTAATTAGATTTAATTTGATTAGTTTCGCAACAATTGGACTTCTTGTTATATCTTGTTATTAAATATTTAATTCAGGGTTGATTTATTAATTCTTACTGTACAAGATGCCCCTTAGCCTATTTCTATAATTCTATATCACGTTGAATAGTCATTTTCTAGACTAAAGTATTATAGTTATCCCTCATTTCTCATCTTAATGGCGAACCGACGTGACATGTGACAGCGAGTTGTAGCTCTAGTTGAGGCTGGATATGGGCCTAGATCCGCTGGCCGTTTGGTCGGTGTTTCTGGAAGTACAGCCGAGAGGTGGGTTCATCGTTACCAAAATTCAGGGGAGGTCGGAAATCGCGCTATTCCTGGGCGTCCGCGGATTTCTTCATTGGAAGAGGATGCTCTCTTATTCGAAACATTTCGACAGGACCCCATTCGGACTGCTAACGAAATAAGAGCAGCATCTAGCTTTCCCGGTTCTTCACAGACTGTGATCAGGAGGTTGAGGAACCGCGATATTAGGAGCCGGAGGGCTGCGCAAATGGAAATATTGGGGGAAGCACAAGCTGTCGACCGTCTTCCCTTCGCTACCAATCGAGTGGATTTCGATTGGAGAGTTGAAATTTTCTCCGACGAAACAACCATATCGAGTGATTACGAAGGTCCTGTCCGTGTCTATCGTGAGGATGGTCTTCGACATGATCAGCGTTATGTGCACTGACGTGAAAGATCGGGGCGCTTTAGCATATCGTGTTCGGAGTGGATGTCTTACGATGGACTTGGCATTATAGAACGCATCAATGGCCGGTTTAATGCGGGAACTTACGAGCACATTCTGGAAAATATATTACTTCCTTCCACCCCTAGAACGTTTTCCCGAAGGAACATTGCTGTTCCAGGAGGATAACCATCCCGAGCACTATGCCGCAAGCATTCAAAGATGGTTTCAAAGGAGACCCGAGATCGAAATCATTAATTGGCCTGCGAAGTCACCTGATTTGAATGTCATCGAAAATTTATGGGCGGAATTGAAAAAGAGAAAGATAGCCACCTATGCCCACCGACGCCCTCGAAATCGAGACGAATAAAATTGTGGCATCAAGTTGTTGACACCTGGGAAGATCTCGCCGGGGATCAGAACTTATTCTACAATGTCGTGACATCCATACCAGATCTACTTGGAGCTGTGATAGAAGCTAATGGCATGTGGACAAGGTTTTAAGTTAACAGGTTTCTTTTTGTTTCCTATGATTTTTGTTTGAGGAAGAATACTTTTAACTTTCAAGTAAGATTTATTTTTGACGAGGTTCAGCCCACTTGTAAGACCCAGAAATTGGGCATAAATTAATCATTTTTCGACAAATTGGACAGTCGAGGAATTCTGAAGAAATTAATTACACCTTAATAAAAAAAGTTTTACCTGGGATCGAACACGAGACGTTTCGGGTAAGCACTGGTACCAACACGCTACTATATGAGCTACCGAGACATGACAGTGACAGCAGCAGTCTAGAATGTAGATCCCACAGCAGGCATTTGCCATTCGGTACAGAGAAGCAATGATATTTTGTGACCCGAGCTATGTTGTGAAATCGTGGCCTTAAATGGCTCTCTTCTTCGTGATCCTTATTCTGGTCCTTGTTCTTGTTGTGGTCCTTGTAACAATTCTTGTTGTATTTGTCACGTTACGTATCGTTACGTCGATATCGAGTGAACCGCGCTGTAGAACTTTAACTTCCGTCGACTAAGAGTCGTCTCATTGCTTTTAAGGGTAACTGTACTTGCCACACTTACATAGATGTACGAGCGCGCATCGCATGAGCCATCGCATCACTAGATCGTGATTTGCTTATTCGTAGCTGGGAGGAACTCGAATCGGGCTTGATGTGTGTCGTGTTGCCAGGAAGGCTCACAATGAACATCTTTAACATAAGGTACGAAAACATTTTGATTTTCTCTTTCTATTTTTATCTGTTTTGTGTCTGAGTTTTATGTTGCATTTGAACGAAACCGGTAAGTTCTTTTCTGGGAGCCTTGTGCTATAAACTTCGCGTGACTTAGGATGAAAATTATATTTCTTCCGAAAGAAGTAGTAGTCTGAATTTCTGTCATCATCGTCATTGTCATAGTCATCATCACCACCGTCATCATCGTCATTATCACATCATAATGTAGGAGAATCTGCTGTACCGTCCTATATTTTAGTTGAAATGGCATCATAGGTGGGGGAGGGGGTGAAACCTACAAAGTAGGACTTGTTTTAGGTACAAAGCACGTACGGTCAGAAGACCAGTGCATTGGATTTTAGAGAGAACTATGATAATATAAAAATCTGTATGTATAATATTACTCAATAAATCCATCTACCTACTATCTACTAGTTGAAATGGACTCTTTCCACCCTTCCTTTGGCCGTCCGAGGTTGCGTCTTCCTGCAGATTTGTATTTTAAATAAGCTTGTCATGGAGTGCGAGATTTAAAACATGAGCGTTCCATCCGTATAGATGCGGTGAGTTTTTCATGAAGGGAGAAGATGTCAGACTAGTTAGGAATGACTCCATTTATAATTTTATATAATTTATAACTCCTTGATGGTCCAGAAATTTCATCTCTGATGATTGGATTTTGTTCAAATCCCCTTTCGTAATGTCCAAGTTTCATTCCTGTGCAGTAATACTGTAACTGCTATAACTCTGTATAATTTTAAGATTGTATCTCTTCTAGTCATTTTTTTTTAAGTTCTAGCTAAAATTCCTGTGATTTTTTAATGACTTAATTTAGGATGTCATCCTAGTTGCATGTAATATGACAACCTAAATAAATAAAATCTAAGCCCTATTTTTAAATTATTCTACTAACCAATATAATTTCTCATCATACTGAACATTTCCCTACGATAATCACGGTTTTACTTTTTACATATAAATTTATAATACATAACTGCCACTTAATTTTTGAAATTCAAACATATCTTCTGAAAGAAATCTTGACTTTCTTGTATAATCAGTATGTCATTATTAGACATCGCATGTTTAGGAAAATTCCTATTTTATTTTGAATGTTCATAATTAAAGGCTTTTAGTAAATGTGCATGAATCATGAGAAATGAAGCATTCTGAAAAAATTTGATATTTCCATCTTCTTTGTCTTAACGCATTTTTTGCTTTAATATTTACTTTTTTGCCCTTTTTTGCTTTTATATCTACTCTTTTGCTCTTTTCTTTGTATGACTACTCACTCAACAATGTATATATTTAATTTGAATTGTGGCGGAAAATTTTATGAAAACTGTACATCTTGTGAGGTTGCGTGATGTCTCAATCGAAAGCTAATAATATTAATATTGCAGGAAAATCTAAATGGTTTGTAGCGAAGTTCATAGAAGCTTTACATTTAAAAAATATGTACGACAGTCGCAGTAAAGCGTATACCGTAGGACATCTTGCAGTTCGTTTCGTAGTGTTGAGCAGAGGGCCGTGGTTCACGTAATGTACTTTATCTTCATTTGAGTTATTAATGCAGCTTTTTGAGGTTTCTTGAGGTCATGAATAGTGTCAGTAATGTGGGACTTTGTGTATAGAAAATAATGAAATTTCAAACATCGTGTTTCCTTAAAACGTTCACAAATGTAGTTATCGAAGCCTTCCGTACATGCGAGAAGTTGACGTCACAATATCATCCTTTTCGAGATCTCGATAATAATAGTTTGTTCACATTTCAACTGTCACGTATTTTTTTCGTGCTTCAATATAGTACGTGTGTTTTTTTATCTGGCATTACTTAAACAGTAATAGTGTTGTTACGTTGTGAATTTAGTTCTTCTTTATTAGTCCATTATTAAGAGTGTAGCTGGTCGACCAAGAAAATGTGGTAGAACGTTTAGAAATGTAACTGCATTAAGAACTCATAAACAACTATGTAGAAAATGATGTTTGTAACAACGTTTCAGGAAGTGAAATGATGCATGAAGACAGTATTAGACCTACTTATTACGATGTAGAAATTAAAAAAAAAAAAAAATGTGCGTCCATCGCAGCAAAAACGAATACCGTAGGACATCTTGCAGTTCATTTCCTAGTGTGTTGTGCAGAGGACCGTGGTTCACGTAATAATGTACTTCATCTTCATTTCAGTTATTAATAAAGCTGTGTTAGGTTTTTTGAAGGTCTTGAATAATATCAGTAATGTAGGATTGTGTGTAGGCCTATAAGAATTTTATTGTGGTTTTCAATCTCTATCACGCAGCAGTTGCTGCTACAAGCCACTAGTACTGCATTTATTTCTACCTTCGAAACTAAGGAAATTGCAGTTCTTATAGTAACCATAGATATGGGACTCCCTTGCAATGCAGCATTGTTGTTTTGCTTACTCCGGAATCGACCTTGCCCTTCTGACTCCAGCACTGTGTTGAGGACACGAAGTATGCATTCAGTCTAGGATTGTCTTCGTGAGGGTACTGTTGTATGGTGAAATGTGCCAAACTTGAAATCATCGAAAGCTCCTTTATATCGTCAGTGAGTAGCAGAATTTCCTGCTTTCACTACTAATGGAACGATTATTATGTAGCCAGGATGGCTCTCTTTAAATGTGCTTCAGTTACATCAGTATATGTTGAGAGATCTTTTTCAGCATATAAAATGATTTTGTCCAATAAACGTGACAGAAGGTTGTATGCTAATCTTGAAAAGTTGTTTGTTGCTTATTGTAACTCAAATTATGGACGTGAAGTTGTGGATTCATAAGTTCAAGTGAAACAAGTCTATAGAACAGAGAAACTACTTTTCCAGTGTACTTTGTTAAGTTACTTATGGTCTTATGGATGTTTACTTTATGAATTATGGGTGATTCAATATAATTTCAATGCCTTTTAGTGCCCTAGTTTTGTTGTTTTAGAGCCTTTTTAGGCGCCTAAAATCCCATTTTTTGTGCCTTAACATCCGATGTCTAGTCATCATCAATAAAGACCAGAATATTGACTATCTATTTTAATAAAATTGTTCAGTTTGTTACCAAGATGTATTTACTTATTCAAATTTATTAATATCCGGCAAAAACGATCTGACGTTTCTTTGTAATGAGACAACATAGTTGTATTTTAATGTAAGTTGGTCATTATTATTTTATCGAAAAGAGGCACTATTGCTATTTACTGATGCAAAAAAACAAAATTAGAATTTGAAAATTACATCCTCCAAATGGCGTCCATTTTTTCTAATACATTCCTGGAGTCTGATTCCGAAGTTCAGCACTACCCTGCCAACTAAGTGTGTGGAGTACGGGCGGTCCTTAGCGTTCCTATTGACATACGTTTTGATACTGAAGAAATCGTTCCGAAATTGTTTACCCACAGGCCACAATAATAGTAATATGCCTTACAAGAGCGGTATGTTGAAGTTTTCATGTTCGAGGAAAAGTTTGAAAAAGCGAAACGTAGTTGAGCTTTTTTAATTGAAAGAAAACATACCGCTCGTGTATCGTACATTATTTTGTGCGAAGATCGTTTATTACATACCTGAAAGAGGAATTTCTAATTAGTTGCAATGAAATCTCCATCTTGGTTTCTGTTCAATGACGGCAAATTAGCAAAACAAAAATATCTATCTTCAACATTGTTACTTTAAAATGTTTTCTGTGTTTACTATACTCCAGCAGGCCGTGATATACGCCTGTCTTTTATTCCCCCAGGCTATAAATGCGAACTTAAAACAAACGGTAAGGTTATGTAATGATTTATTTTTCATTTTAATATTTTAACAATATTATTTAAATAACATATTGCAGTAATAACATCGGCATCTGGAATCGTGTTGATTTTTTCACGGCTTCCTTAATGTTACTTGCATCACGAATGCAATAACTTTAGTGGAGTTGTAGAGTTTACTTAATTTTTGCAAATATTTAAAAACAATAATTAACAGTGCAATTTAAGTGAAATTGCAGCGGTAAATTTCCAATTTATAATTATTACTATATTGAACGTCTCTAAAAATATGTTAAAAGCCTAAAGCAGTAAAATCAATATGTCACTTAAGCGGTAAGAAGAGGGAAATTGTTATGTGTGTTAGGTTGGGAATACTGAATGTGGAATTTTACACTTTACGCGGATTGGTTTTGTACGGAAACTAAGCAAATACGCACGAACTCGCACAAAATTGTATTACGGCTGGGAGCTAGCCCATGTCGACCCACATTGAAGTGTTGTCGGAACCTACGCTGCGTAAGAACTACTGAATAATTTGTTTTGAAAAACATATTCACGGCATACGCTCGACGCGATGCGTTCTACGGTTCCATAGCATCTGAAATGACATCAATAATGGAGTTCATTCCCTATCCTCTCACCGCTGCGCGACTGTCTTAGCCACACTTACTGCCAACTTAAAAACGTCGGATCCTTGTATAATCCATATAAATTTTCAAAAGCAATGGGGATAAATATCAGCTCTGTCTTACACTTTGGGTGATGCATTCAGTTCTTAAGATAATCTTCCATATCCTAATTCAGTTTTTATTTTTGTTCTTTTATATATTAATAATAATAATAATAATAATAATAATAATAATAAATAATCCGTGGCGCCACAGCCCACGAGAAGCCCAGACCGACCAGCCGGCTGCTGGCCTCACACCCACATGCCGAAGCAGAGGTGGACGATTATCCAGCTAGAATGGAGGTATCGTGTGGTTAGCACGATGAGCCTCCCAGCCGTTACAGCTGGTTTGCGTAACCGAATTTCTATCTATCGTAGCCCCCAAGTGCATCACGATGCTGGTTGGGTACCGGTCCCATACACTGGCCAAAATTTCATGAGATAATTTCTTCCACCATGAGGACTCGAACCAGCGCGCATTCGGTAACGCGAGTCCTAAGCAGGATGCTTTAGACTACTACGCCATGGCGCGGGACTGTTCTTTTATATATCTTATTATTACAATGTCTATTAAATATTTTGGGTAACCTTTATGATTAAAATATCCCATGTTTCATCCTATTGAGCTCATCGAAAGCTTTCTCCAAATCTATAAGAAAAATATTTGTTTCTAAATTGAACTCCCATCTTTTTCCAATGAATTGGTTGAGAACAAAACTATTGTCTATACAGGAGCGTACTTCTCTAAAGCCTCACTGATTTTCAATTAAAACAGACGTGCGTTTAAAATTCTGATGTAGGCTTACATTTTATATGAGACTGATATGCCGGTAATTACTTCAGATATTACTTTTCCCATTTTTGATTATTGATATGATTTGAGCTTCATAGCAAGTTCTTGGACTTGTAGCCGTTAACCAGAATTTGTTAATGGATTTAATGAGGTTTTCTCTGCCGTATTTTAATTATTCTGCATTGATTCCAACTGGACTAGTTGCTTTTCTGTTTTTAATTTAGCTAGGATTCTTTTAACTCCTCGTGTTATTCGATCCCCTTGATTTGTGTAATTTTCTTCTTGTAATTGATTTCACATGCATTTTATTTGTACATATTCAGAAAAATTAATCAATATTGGCAGAGTTTCAGCTAACGGTGTTTCAGCACTAGACCGCCGATGTCCAATAACAAAAGTAACAATGGAGCGTACAAAACTATTTTATTATATTCAGGAAAATGTAATTATTTTGTATGTCTGATGTTTGACATATTATTTTAACCAAAGACGTAGCTCGGGTTGTAAGCTCGTTTGACTGCAGATCCGTAACTGTTCTCGGGCATTGATTCGATTCCCGCTTGAGCTGATTTGCTGGTTAAGATTTTTCCAAGGTTTCCTTCAAATGTAAGGAAAATATCAGGTAAACCCATGGCCAATTCTTAGTTTTGACCTTGCAAAATACTATCTCAATATCACCTATTCCACCTACGCTAAATAACCCTATAGTATCAGGTAAGAGATAAACTACGAGGAGCGCCCAGAAAGTAGTTTCCCTGGGGTCGCTTAGAGAAAGAAGACACAATTTCATGAAAAGATTTATTGAAAATGAAACATCAGTTGTTGAGATCTTCTTCAACATATTCCCCACCGGAACTGATACATTTGTCATACCTGGGATCAACTTTTGTATACTTGTGTTGTAGAAGTCTGCCACCTGGGAACGAAACCTATGTGTGACAGCCGTGTGCTCCTCTCTGTCACTATGAAAATACTTACCGGACAGGAATTTCTTGAGGTCTAAGAAAAGCGAGATCCGGGCTGTAGGGTGGATGTTGAAAGACCTCCCAGAGGAACTCCTGCAGTAAGATCTGTTGTGCGTCGAGCTATAAGTAAAAGCAAAATCTAAATGTGTTTAATTACAAGTCATTCTAAGAGTTAAACAACTATAATTTAAAGTTAAATAAGATAATTTTAATAAAACATATTATTAACATAATGAAGAAATATTGCTATATATGTATATATATATTTTTTTTCTCTACAAAAGTAATAGGTATTTGAATAGAGATATTCTAGAGACGAAAAACAGTATTCTATTATTATTATTATTATTATTATTATTATTATTATTATTATTATTATTATTATTATTCCATTGATTTCTGTATTGCTGTTATTTATATTTGTTGTACATTTTTATACTGGTTGAGTGGAAGAGGTCTTATGGCGTTAACTTTGCCAGTAAACGTATATGGATGGAATAAATAATGAGTAAATTATTAAAATTGTAGGAAAGGTCATCCTACTATCAGTATTCATCATTAGAATGCATTGTGAACAGTACAAGGTTTAATTCTGAATCATGAATAGAATGTCAACTGCAGCACAAATAAGATACACGTGTTGCCTGATATAAATGTGGCACACACCAAACATGAAGTCACGTCTATATATTCTACGAAGAACTAATCTTATCGCGATACACCCTGGACCAGTATGATAGACAAAACACATGGAAAATATAGGAAATACGTCGGCACTAGTCAAATACTGTATATCGTTACCAGAGGTTTTATCGTTATATCGGTTTTCGTTGTAGTAAGTTGGATGTATCTGACTTTACATTTATTCATCGCATGGTGCTAACTCTCATATTATTCTTATCAATTTTATGGTCATATGCTGTAAATTCTTATCATCAGTCTACGCCACTATTGATTTATTTTGTAACTTTATTTTATACCTCTTTCCATCCTTTCACGAAACTCTTATCATCTGTAAGGTGCCTAATTTAGATTCCGAAAATTCTTCAGCTGATGACAGCGAATTTTAATATGTGGAATCTATAGCTATCCGCAATTCCTCATTTCATTATATGACCGGAATAAATTTGATTTCCTTATTCATTGATCTCAGATGAAATTCCCAAGGAGCCTAGTTTATTTGCAAGGTGATTTCAAATTCAAGCTACGGGCAATAACTGCGTCATTTCTATCAGACACGTGACTCTCATCTTAGGTCATACACTCGAGCTACACGCCTGTATCCTTGTTTTCTCTCGAGACTATGGCGTCGACAGATGTCGAATCTAATTATCTAACTCATCAGTCGTCCGTTCGTTTGGTCGCAGTTGCTATGCGCACTTACGGAAATCCGTACGAACTTAAACTGTCTCAAAATCAACACTGAAAAGAGCCTGGCTATTAATGTAACTTACTAATGTAATGCTTTACCTTCAATTGCTCGGAAATTGTTTCATAAACCTACTTTTTTAAAAATGAACTGTTAATTCTTACAGGCAATGGATAAAGAAACATGGTATTATACTGAGTCCCAAGCAGAAGTGTACGCTCTGGTAACACAACACCTTGTGAAAAGAAAATAGAGTGTTAAAGTCCGAGAATCCGTGGTATTGGCTGTTGACGTAGTTTTGTTAGTCACACAGAGCAGTCGTGTGATCCAATAAGAATTATGTTATATTAGTTTGCCATTGTCATAATTCCGAAGAATAAAAGTGTATAAAATTTAAAAAAAATTAACCGTTTTATGCATGAATTCGTGGGCGATATCTTTAACAGCGATGGAGAAATAAGTACTTGTACTATAATATGTTATGAAAATCAGAAGGTTAGAGGTAAGAATAAAATACGTATGAAAGGGAACTGTCAGTGAAATATCGAAATCTACCTTGAAATTTTGCTGACAGAATCTACACCTTATAGAAAGTCCATACATCAAACTTAGCTGCGAATTCAAACTGTAAGTTGGCGATTCCAAATAGTAATTCCTAATAAAAGAGTAGGGGAAAAACATGGAATTTTTGTCGCTGGGTTTCTGAGGGGTGTCCAATTACTACTGCATGGCTGTTTTATCGGGCGACATTGCAGCTTCAATCTCAGGACCTTGAAGTTGAAACTCGTAGTTGATTGTTGGTGTGTGGCATTCTTGTAGACAATCATTTTGTCAGCGAAATTTTAAGGCAGGTTTCAAAATGCGGTCACTGGTAGTTCCCTAGTTAAAAGGGCATGTTGGCCTAATGACAGAAAACACAGAGAGACATGCCATCAATATCAGATAGAAATTTAAATGGGACATTTTTCAGGAACTTGTGTACTATGGTGGTCAGTGGAATTATTCTTTCCAATAAATTGAATAATGCACATTTTCGAGAATTTTTTAAGAAATAACCCTAAACAAAAGAAGACGTTCTTAGAGAGCCGACATTACGTAAGAACTATATCATCCCTTTGTACCACCGAGATATTCTGAACAAAACCAGAGAAAATGTGGATGATTACAAAGTTCGTTGTGGATAATGAAACAAACGACTTCTCTGGTAGGTTCGTCGCGAATGTAGTTGTAGGAATATTCACACCTAACTCTTCAGTAAAGAAGTATTTACTAGCGTGTCTGGTGTTAAAGAAGATTTGAACCTCATAATTGACACCAATAAAGTATCATTCATGAGGCAACTGAGCCAGGAATTTATGAGATGGTTGGGCAGTTCCTTTCCCCCTCCATTGCATACATCGCTGACCTGTAACATATTACACTAATCACATTTCAGATGTATAAAAACTATTGTTGAGTTTATTACTAGTATGAAACACTTCCTTGCCTCCGATGAATTTCAGATCAGTCAGGTATCTCGTTAGGAATCACTCCACGAAATCATCCACATGCATTTCTGAATTCACAAATACGTGGTAGGGTAAGGTTGCCTAATTTCGTGACATATTTAATAAAGTCTATATTTATGCTAAAATTGTAATAAAACTTTTCAAATAACACCTAAATGACGTTATTCCTAACAACAGCAGTAATGAAGTTAAATATATGCCCTATTATTTTATTATAATTATAACTGATGTTTTCTATAACTTAGTTCTATTATTATTTAAACGAACTATTTTCTTTCATAGACATTAATTTTTACCATTTAGCGTTGGAAGCACTGGTCGAGTGAGCCAGGAAGCAGAAATATGAAAATAAATCCGAAAATGGGAAAGCTCCTGTAGTATGTTTATTGTCTCACAATGTTTAAATAATCATACGCATTGATTCAGCTGACTATAATCTACAGTAACATATCAGTTTTATAATGCTATATTAATCCTTACCTCAAATATAAAATGTTTCTTCAGGAGCGGTTACAAGAGAAAGAAAAACTTACTGGTCAACCACCTTTCACTGAACAAAAGCTTTTGCAGTCGACTACTTGTATTCAAAAGCCTGGTAGTCAATAGAATTGAAAAGAAGACATCTCCTGGCATCTGTTAGGTATTTCAAAAACTTAAAAGTCAGAGACCACAACTCCATGGCAGTCAATTGAAATTTTATCACGGCATTAGGGGTATCACGGAATTAGGCAACTTTACCCTACATACCCTACTCATCTCAAACGTCTGGATTTAATGTTCCTAATTATATCAAGTAAAGAATACAATGCGTACAGTTCTGCGTTGTGTAACTGTTGTGTAACTTTCTCCATTCCCCTGTAACTTCATCTCTCTTAGTCCCAAATATTTTCCTAAAAACCTTATTGTCGAACACCATTAACCTCTGTTACTCTCTCAAAGTGAGAATTCAAGTTTTCCAACCATACAGAACAACCGGTAATATAACTGTTTTGTAAATTATGACTTTCAGTTTTGTTCTTATAATTTCCCGTTTACTTTTGCTTGACTATCTATCTGCTAATAAAATTAATTTTCAGAGATTACGACTGTGATATTATCCACTAAAGATTAATACCTGTGTATGCATATTATATATTAAGTCTTTAAATAAGGATCAATAGGCCTATGGTTACAATTATTTAACTAAGGCACGGTTGCATTAACATCATTAACTAGAGTTCACTTTAGATCAAGAATGAGCATATGAACTTAGTTCTGTCAAAATTATTTATGTTTTACGACATTGATCTTAATTTATGTGAACATTTTGTTAGTGATAATTTAAGATCAGAGGAAAGTCATGTGACAATATAACAAAGTCTACGCGAAAATCGTGTTTATAACTATCACCTTTGATTGTGTTTTTCCATATTCATCTCTCTCATAACACACGTAATCAAAGATTATAATTAAGGGAGAATACAAGAAGAAAAAGAAGAGGAAGAAGAGAATGCGCTAACTAAACTTTGAAAATATAGAGAAGCAGATATGTCGATTGAAATTGTTCTCAAATATAGATCAATGATATTGAAAATGAAGACACAGATTATGATAAAAGAATAGGTGTTGGAAAGAAATTGCTGCAAATTATAATTTTAAGAATGTTAATACGAGAAATTGGAAAAGTCTTAAGTTGTGTCACAGTTTAGTGTATACAGTTGCGAAGCTCAATACTTACTAAATGTGCAAACATAGACAGTTGAAATATGCATCCATAGATAGTTGCTCACCACCAGGATCGCTACTATCACCTCATCACAGACTCTTTCCCTAGCAGACGATAAGATGTATTGTACTTTTGATATCGTGTTCTTTTGAAAAGTTAACACCCTCCTTCCACTATTGAAATAAGAAATACATAAGGTTTATATGTTATTTTCATAAAGTATATATATTATTTTATAAACTCACCTTCCTTGAATCTTTCGGAAGAAGGATAACTCTGACCTCTTTTTCTTAGAATTTATAGTGCTACAAACGTCTCCTTGTCCCATATTATTATTGAAATTATTGTATTTTAGCCATTTAGGTTATTACAACCGATAACGAACATTTCACAGTTTACACAACTTTTCACAACAATGCGAAATAGTCTACGGCACGGTCAATGCCTTTTCGATCTAGACCAGGCCGTAATATATGTTCGGGTTTTCTATTTCAGTGTATGGAGCTCAGTGAATATATGTTCAGTAATATATGTTCGGGTTTTCTATTTCAGTGTATGGAGCTCAGTGAATATATGTTCAGTAATATATGTTCGGGTTTTCTATTTCAGTGTATGGAGCTCAGTGAATATATGTTCAGTAATATATGTTCGGGTTTTCTATTTCAGTGTATGGAACTCAGTGAATTATTATATTATAACTTTATTGCATATCAGAGCTAAGTTTTATTTAGTGTAATGTGTCCATAAGTTCCCTTTACTTCTTGTTGCATAATAGCCAATGTGGAAGAAATAATTACAAAACTATGTTATTTTAATGTGAAGAGAATTTTACATGTTAACATAATCTTTTCGCATAAACATTTTAAGTGTAGAATGGAAGCTATTTTGAGGTTTGATAAAAAGGAATTTATATTGTGATTTAATAGGCTATAGCACATCTACCTTCCTTAAGAAAGACAGAAAATGTATCATACCACTCCTAAGAAATTAGTGTACGTACGATTGTTACTTCGTCTTTTGGGTAGTAGGTAAATACAATAATTCAATACTCAATTGAAGGGTTGATAGGAAAAACAACCCATGTCAGTTTTAGCCGAAAATGAGATATTGGTACTAATGGAAAGCTAAAATCATGTGACGTCTGTGTATGCTTAAAATACAAGCAATATATTTATAAAGCATTGGGGTATTTATACCTATACTTTAAGTTTCCTATCCTTTTACATAACGAGATATAATGTTTTTTCGCTCCCCTGAAAAAAAGTGTTTTTTTTTGCATGGGTTGTTTTTCCTATCAACCCTTCAATTGTAGTATTAAAATACAGACAAATTGAATGTGCGGAGTATCATACATGACATTATGCTTAATTATAATGTATAATTGCGAATTTAGGAATATAAGATATAGTAAACATAACCTATAATATTTCCATAAGAATGGCAGGGCATTGGAGACCACTAAAATTAAACAGAAAGGAGCAATTGGACAGTAAACATAACCTATAATTACAACATATCTAGATATCCGTGCGGTGCAACTGAAAATTATTGAATCGTGCATAAATGAATGTACAAGAATTTCGCAATATTTAATCGAGATAAAGGCAAGTATTACACATACGAATAACGTAATTTTCACACCAAAAATAATATTTCATCTTAATTCGCAAGTGATTTATATCTGAAGTGACTCATAATCATTGTTTTAAATTTTATTAATGCAAATACACTACATTTTAGAGAAATATATGTTACTCTTTATGCATTCCAACTAATTTATATGGTTGAAACGCCGCCCTTCGTGATCAGGTTAAGCCAGTTACATGGTCTGCCTTACGACCTGTGTTAGATCACGATGGCAGTGACACAGTCTATTGTTCCTAGTACTCACAGCGCTCCAAGCGTCTAGCAACTATCGCGAGATTTGCAAAAAATCATCCCAAGCTTCGCAACTTTATATACTAAACTGTGGTTGTGTTATGAAAATACAAAGAATAATGTGAAATCTGATAATATTGCCTACAATCCAGCATATACAACAATTCATGTAGCATTCTGCGCATTATTACACGAAATATTAATACGGAAACTTCTGTGCATACAATTAAAATAAACTTAATATTCTTTACTTGTCGGAACTACAGTATATTTATTCTCATTTATTTTGATAGATCATTATTCAGTTTCTGCTGAACTACGTTCAATAATCTTGATCTGAAAAAAAGTTGCCAGTTGGATTTCATCTTACGACTTGAGTCATGACGAAATAAACTTGCATTAGCGTTAATATTACCAAGTACCTAAGTTCAGCTTAAATTCAAATTAGTTTCATTGTCTGATCTTAGAATTATTGCATATTTTTATTATTATTATGATGATGATTATTATTATTATTATTATTATTATTATTATTATTTATCATTATTATTGCTGTTGTTTTAAACCTGTATCTTTTAAATTTTCATTAAGAGCCAACAGTACAAGCAAAATACAACACTATATGGTTTACTTGTCTCGAAACTTAATTAAAGTTTGCCTTTATTATGCAAACCGTGTGACTAATCTAACGTAATGAGATTGCAGCTCGGTGCCATGGAATTACGTTTACACTTAGGCCATTATCTAATCCTGTAGTTGACAAGGAGTCGTTAAATAAATCAAGTGCCAAAGAATATATATCGCAGTTGTAGTTAATTGTTCTCAGAAAGTAAATTAGTCGCCATGAAGTATTCACAAATCTGCCTGTTTACTCTGTGTACATTCCTCAAGTCCTGCGGTCTAGGCTTTTGTCATGTTGCTTCCGACCGCACAAGCATTCCAGGCGGGTTGCCTACCTCTTAGGAACACCGCGTTGTGGGTAGAGGAAGATCCCAACTTCCACGCAGCTTTTATGATCGCGTTTCAGTTCATTTAAACGTCGTCCAATACATGGCATTATAGAACCATTAGGATTGTATCGACCAAGATCGACACGTTTTAACCCGAGATCAAAGGAAGATTGCGACCGCTCTTGTGGAGTGAGTGATGGAGAGGATGCTAAACGAGGTTCATTCATTCATTCATTTCATAAACTTTTAGGCAAGTAATCTATACGAGCATAGAGGCCAACACATACAGAAAGACTCGAGAAACGGGAAATCATCCAGTATACAATTAAACTTGAATAATCGTTTCACTTCTCTCTAAAAACAATAAGGTAAATTCGTCACACCTTACTAAATTTTGTAGGTTATGGTACAACTTTCCAGTTATGAAATTTAACTTTTTATACCTCAGTATCTTTCAGTTCCGGCGAAATTTGACACAATTTTATTACTCGTGTAATACGTTCCTTTTCTTTTGTTCTGAATTGTCAATATTTCCAAAGAAATTTCTATAATTGAGGAAGTCACGCTAATAAGGGTGTATAGAACAAAATGTAGTTCTGATATAAACTAATTTCAATGTTTGTAAGCTGTCAAGTTCATCATAGTTGTGTCGAAAAAGTATAATTTTAATAGTGTCGAAAAAGTTTTTCTTCACAACTATGATGAATCTGACAATTGACAAACATTGAAATTAGTTTATATCAGAACTACATTTTGCTCTATATGCACTTATTCGGGTGACATTCTCAATTAACTTCTAACATTTAGGTTGAAAACTGAGCAATCATAATGAATTTCTTTACAGTTTCGACAAATCTACGAATTTTTTAATTACACTTACTCTAGAATATTTGTAATCATTATTTGAATAATATAATGCGAAATGCATCAATTACCTGTTGAAGAAATGTTATTTTTAAATTTTCACTGAATGCGTAAAAGTCCGTGAGATGAATCTTGTCTCACTGTGAAAAGAGAGAGGAAGGAGATATGTCTTACTTCGGCTGTGTTGTTATGGCGTTGGAGGGAGTGGAGCGATGCCATCCATCCATCCATCAAGTGGCGGAAGGGACTAGTTGATACATTCTGTAGCACAAATAAAATGACAAAATATCTCTCTTCGTACTGTGTAGTTCCGTC
This sequence comes from Periplaneta americana, assembly GCF_040183065.1. Classification (NCBI taxonomy): domain Eukaryota; kingdom Metazoa; phylum Arthropoda; class Insecta; order Blattodea; family Blattidae; genus Periplaneta; species Periplaneta americana. Next base: position 130,073,575 of record NC_091120.1, read on the forward strand.
ACTGAGCTTGCCTTTCAAGAAACTGAGTTCCGGTAACCTGTACAATAATATGGTTTTGAAAGGAATCCAGAAAATTTACAATCCTCCTATAATGTCCACCCTGATTTGAAGGGACTTGGTTTTATTGCTATTGAGACAAGATAAACTAAAGCAGATATAATTATTACAAAAATAAACATGATAAGCAAACTTTCTAATTTGTGTTGGTAAGATGAAAAAAACACATAAGCATTCAAAGTTTAATAAAATATAGAAAATTTTCAGCTTCTGCGAAGGAAAAAATACACAAAAATTAAAATGTCGGAAAACGAGAGTCAAGGAATACATTTGAATATACAAATTATGTTAAGTGAACAAATGTTAAAGGGCATAATAAATCGAATATTATTAGAGATTCTAATAATATCTTCAGCACAAGAAAGAGAAAAGTATCTTAATATATAAAACTGAATGTGGGTATGTATGTATGTATGTATGTATGTATGTATGTATGTATGTATGTATGTATGTATGTATGTATGTATGTATGTATGTTCTCTATACAAATCTACACGCTTTTACCTATATATGTCAAAGTTTGCACGCTTAACCATCATAAAATAACCAGGAGAAAAACATAGGCTACATTAAAATTGTGCAAATGAACGTTAAATTAATAAAAAGTAAAAAAATAAAAACAAATATGATTAAACATTAATGTATAATATTAAAATTGCAATCTTTGTAGACAGTGAAGACATGAATGCAAGAACTAGATAATGACCAAAAGTAAAGTTCCGAGAAAAACATTTTACACCTTTTTAAATGCAGAATCAACTAAATGTGTCCACACAGAGTGGAAGTATTCTGTAATATGTGGATTCACAAAGTTTTGAAGCTGTGACGTATATGTAAATATGGAAAAAATTGGAAAATATGTGGTGAATATATTCATTTCTTACAATCAAATAGTTTACAAGGTTTAAAAATAACGATATGATGCCAAATAATGGTGCAATTTTATTTATAATCAGAATATCGTGTCTTAAAGCAACAAACAGAATACACAGAAAATATAAATGCAAAAATATGATTTTTATTTCAAAGTGATCAGTCAGAATATGAGGCATCAGTTTCTGCTTCATTCAAGGCAACGTGCTTACTAGTAAGATCATTTGTACCAACTCATATGCATAGGTGGTATGTATTTCTGTGCCAGTTTCATTATGTCATATTTCTTTGAATTCGCGGCGATTTAGCAGAATATGCTATGGGAGCATTAAAATCTGGAGTCTTGTGAGCGTATTTAAACATACAAAACTTGTATTGTACAACGTTGCTCTGATCAATGGAAACAGATACTTCTCTTCCTTCATAAATGATATTCCGGTATCGGCTTGTTGTAAAGGATCCTGTTGCATTTTTTTTTGCTTTCTTGAAGAATGGTACCATATGCTCTTTGCAATTAAGAATGGTTTCTTGTTGCAGCTTAATAACTGAGAAACTGTTGGATGCAGAAGACACACGTTATACCATTCTTTTGGCACAAATAAGTACTCTTTTCTCCTTTTAAGTTTCTCGATTTGTGCAAATGCCCTATCATAAGGCACGAATGAATGGCCACGCTCAGAAAAATGGTGGTGTATTTTCACAAATCGCCCCAGTGCTACAAGCGAATTCAAGAACAGGGTCATCGTAGAGATTTTATTTTGGCCAGCACGGTTGTCCATAAAAATATGTAGTTCTTTGACTTCCTTGTTCACATAGTTCTCAATGTAATGTTTTAAGAGTGACACAGCCTCGTTTGCTCCCTTTTTCCCAATGCTTTCACTATACATCTACATTTTAGAGTGTCCACTTTTACAAGAATATATTCCCATATTAAAAACTCACATTCATTGCACTATGATCTTCACTTTCGACCATCTTAGAAGTCCAGATTGGCTATAGCAGGAAGTAGATATGAATCCTATAGATTCAAATCCTCTATATCCACTTTCACAAATTGAAGGACTTTGATAGTAACTGGTTCCAAATAGAGGGAATTTTCAACCTAACAGTGACTTTTAACAAACCTCTTGCTTTAAATTTAATGGCTCTTTTAATTCAAAGTATATAAATAATTAGAATTCATTCTTAGCGAGCAATATGTAGGCATAACTCAATTATGAACAAAATGGTCTTTAGGGGGTTTTGAATCTAGAGGATTCATATGGTCATTATCTTTTTCTTGCATTTAAACAGGTAGTAACTGAAACTTCAATGCCTTCTTTTGACAAATGTATACAGTTTTTGTGAATAATTCAAATGTTATCCTGTAGAGGGAATCCTCAACAATACAGATCATATAAAAACTCATTTTCGCCAAATGTGGTCATTATCTAGTTCTTGCATTCATGTCTTCGATTGTTCTTTATTATTGTCTGTTGTATTCAACATTGACTTTCACGAGGCCATGGAAATTATAACACGAAATTAAATAACAATGTTGATACACATCATGAAGGCTGAAACTAGATAATTCATGTAATAATTATATTTACGCAGTCCAGGACCGTATTATGAATTTCTTGATGCAGTTGTAGATAGTCACCAGACTGTGTTTTATCCAACTGAATTCTTTAATTCTTCGAAACCACAAGGGTTGCTACCAAATAGTTTAATATTTAATATTGAATCACCAATAGTACTATTGCGAAATATTGAGTCATCCAAATTATGTAATGAAACAAGAAATGGTGTGAAAAGCTCACTCAAAACGTAATAGAAGTGACAATATTAACTGGCAAAAAGAAAGAAGGTGTTTTAACCCACGCATTCCTATGGTATCCAATAACATGCCTTTCGATTTTAAGTAACAGCATTTCAGTGCAACTAGCATTTGTAATGGCGTAATTAAAATTAAGCTCAAGGACAGTCGATCAAAGTTGCAGACATTAACTTAAAAACTCCGTGTTTTTCACATTCTCAACTATATTTTATATAAAGAACTAGGGAAAAAAATGTAGACACATCAAAAGCAATTCAATGATACTTTTTTTTCATATTGATAATGTAGTATGTGAATGTACGTAAGGCGACTCAAATAACACTGTATTAATTCTAAAATATACGTCTCGCAAAATATTGTTTATGTCCTAAAATGTGTTACTGCGAAATTTTAACTGTATAATTACGTTGCCAATGTAGTATGTTATGCGTTGTCGAAATAACAATCTCTTAATTTCTAAAAAGACCGGTATACGTCTCTCAGAATATTAGTCTTTATGTAAAAAAATGACTTATTGAGAGTTTATATTGTATCTGTATTCTGTATATAAAATAAGAATTAATATCATATGTTCTGAATTTGTGAGATATAGTTTCTTAAGTCATATTAAAAGAAATAGGCGTACAGCAGTTAAGGAGTAAAAAAATCTTCCAATATGAATTAAATTATGTACATATATTACTTTTTTCTTTTTAACTTTGCTCTAGAATATGCCATTAGGAAAGTCCAGGATAACAGAGAGGGTTCGGAATTGAACGGGTTACATCAGCTGCTTGTCTATGCGGATGACGTGAATATGTTAGGAGAAAATCCACAAACTATTAGGGAAAACACGGGAATTTTAGTTGAAGCAAGTAAAGAGATAGGTTTGGAAGTAAATCCCGAAAAGACAAAGTAATTATGTCTCGTGACGAGAATATTGTACGAAATGGAAATATAAATATTGCAAATTTATCTTTTGAAGAGGTGGAGAAGTTCATATATCTGGGAGCAACAGTAACAAATATAAATGATACTCGGGAGGAAATTAAGCACAGAATAAATATGGGAAATGCCTGTTATTATTCGGTTGAGAAACTTTTATCATCCAGTCTGCTGTCGAAAAATCTGAAATTTAGAATTTATAAAACAGTTATATTACCGGTTGTTCTGTATGGTTGTGAAACTTGGACTCTCACTTTGAGAGAGGAACGTAGGTTAAGGGTGTTTGAGAATAAGGTGCTTAGGAAAATATTTGGGGCTAAGAGGGATGAAGTTACAGGAGAATGGAGACAGTTACACAACACAGAACTGCACGCATTGTATTCTTCACCTGACATACATAATTAGGAACATTAAATCCAGACGTTTAAAATGGGCAGGGCATGTAGCACGTATGGGCGAATCCAGAAATGCATATAGAGTGTTAGTTGGGAGGCCGGAGGGAAAAAGACCTTTAGGGAGGCCGAGACGTAGATGGGAAGATAATATTAAAATGGATTTGAGAGAGATGAGATATGATGATAGAGAATGGATTAATCTTGCTCAGGATACGGACCAATGGCGGACTTATGTGAGGGCGGCAATGAACCTCCGGGTTCCTTAAAAGCCAGTAATTAAGTAATTATACATTTATTGATTCTTTGGTACGACCGATAGAGAGATAGATTTTGGTTCTCGATGACACCCTAACGGGTTCATACTTGGAACATGGGAATTCCCTGTTTCTTGTCAGCTGTCTCTGAAATGCAAGTGAAAGCACACATAGACATGAAATTACATGAAATGAACAGCTTCAGATTATCTCTGCCTCTATGCAACGTCACATTTGTGGGGGAGGAAAGGAGACGGCAGAAAGGTTGTAATGCTTTTTAATACATTGATGCTCACGTACATCAACGTCGGTTAGTGTAATCATCGGTTAAAATTGTCACCTAACCCCTGGTTAAGCATTTTTACAGTGGATCGACCTCGGTTACGACTTAAATAGGAGGTTAACCACAGTAATCTCTAACCGGCCATATTCGAGCGGTTAAAGGAGATAACCAATGATTAGTAGAGCAAGTAAAGCAAAATGGCAGCCAAAGCCACAGATGTTTATTTCGAAGACGATTATTATTGTACAGTACTTGAATTACTTGGATAGAGCGTGAGCGTGAAGTTTCTTTAGTGGAAAGAGAGAATCCTTACGAGGAATTAGATCACAGAAAATTTCAGGAGGGATTTCGTTTATCAAAATCTACAATTGGATCACTTGAAATATCACAGAAAATCATATTTCTCCTATGGATTGGCTGCTTATATTACGATTCTATGTAACTGTTATTTTCTGTACTAAAAGGGGGAATACTCGAATATCTCTTTCTCTATGTCACTGGCTGAACAAAGACAGGTTATGGATGGATCTTAGGATAATGAGCAGTTCCCTCATGTAAATGGGGTCCTGGATCGTATACACATTCCTACTAATCTTCTACATCCTTTTCCTTTATAGATATTCCATCTTTTTATATATATAACATATTTAAATCTAGTAATTAAGTCTATCGATACTTCAACCTCACATTAGGATATAATCATTTTTGCATTCAGTTTTCTATTTTGTACGATTTTAACCTAACAGCACTGAAAAGCAAAGAGATGCAACTCGCAAATATAACAGCGCCCAAAGGCAAACAAATGCAAAGCGAAAATGTAGGACACGTTAATTTCGATATAGATTGGAGTGAGCGCAGTCGTTTTTAGACGTTGACTATTATCTTTGCAGCGGTATGGATGCTTTCCTTTAGTCATTTTGTAGAAACAGTGTACCATCACAGACTTTACTCTGGTTAAATGAGGTGCCAGCTAGCCATGTTTAAGTAATCGGTGATTATGAATGGTGCACAGAAATTACATTTTAACCACTGTTACTGTTTAACCGTTGTTTCGTAATCTATGATTACTGCGTTTTTAACCGATGTTGATACACTTCGCCATGACTCCCATTACTAAGATAAGCCACTTGAAATTTAACAGTCACTGACCGGCAGAGATAAAATGTAAGATCTGTGGAACATTGATACAATGCTAAGTGGGGCTATAGGGACCGAAGGGGGTATTTTTGTTTTGCTGAACTTCAAAACAATGCTAATTCATGTCACAGTACCTGCTCCGAACCGAACCGCTCCGTCTCCAGCCCTAGATCACATAAATGCACATTCAAACTCCATAACTTCTGACGATGACTCTGTAGAGTCGAAAACGTTAAAACTTATTAAGTAATGTGTACAGATAACTTTTAATTATTTTGTTTCAAAGACAAGCATAGATGGACCTTGTTTAACCAAACTTAAAACACAATGAATTTCATCAAGAATCTACTGTTCCAAGTCTCCTAGAATGGCACCCCATACTTGTTAGCGCTTCACGTATGATATCTTAAAGTTATTGTACAGAGAACCCTCTTACAATAAAGATAAAGGAGCAGTTCCCTTCCGCCCCGCGGTTCCGTTCCACCCGGGTATCCCCTATCTGGTCCTGAAATATATATTTAAATGTATAGGTACAAACACATTAAGAAACGTGAGAGAGCGAAAGAAAAAACATGAAGTTACATTGCAGAATTTTTAAAGCGCTAAAATATATCTAAGAACGTCACAAAAGCAGAGTAGCAGTCACTGTATTAATCCTGATAAGCTTCTAAATGCATGGCGTTGGTTGCCACGTCTTAGCAGAGCAGCTGTACGCCCTCTGAAACATGCGAGCATGCTGCATATAAAATCCGCTCCCAGAAGGCTCTTGCTTGTCTACCTGCATATTAAGCCACGTTAAATTAGGTGCCGTTAGCCCCGCACTTCCGCCGCAATGTTGGCGTCTTGCACGGGGGTTGTAATCGCAGAGGACATTGGGTGCCTACGCGTAGCAATTTATTTCGTGGTTCGTTGTGCATCAAGTCAGCTGTGAAAGACAAACTTAGATACCCAGCTTGTACATTTATTTTCAAGAGAATCCACCAGTTTTTAATTCGTCTCTCTAACGATGAGTGTTTCGAAAATCATAACTCAACACCAATCGGCTCCTTTTAGAAACCTTAAGCCGAGGTACGCAGGTTCAAGCCCGGTAGAGGATGGATTATACTAAGTCAAAAGTAACTATCATGACTTCTTCATGAACATAAATAAAGCTGAGAATCCTGTGCCGTAGGTTTACGTCATTTCAATAATAATAATAATAATAATAATAATAATAATAATAATAATATTTATTTTCAATTGGTAGAATACTCCAATGTAGACATTGTCGACATTTAAAAATCTAATAAAATACATGGCCTTAATTGCAGATATAAAATTTAATAGCCTATATTAAATTGATATAAATATTTATCGAAGTTCATATAAAATATTGTTAAAATTATTAAAATACCATTAGGCCTACACTATATTCTCGATACGACTCTTATCAGTATTACAGAAATAGATTCTATACTTACTTACTTAAGGAACCCGCACGTTCATTGCCGCCCTCATATAAGCCCGCCATCGGTCCCTATCCTGAGCAAGATTAATCCATTCTCTATCATCATATCCCACATCCCTCAAATCAATTTTAATATTATCCTCCCATCTACGTCTCGGCCTCCACAAAGGTATTTTTCCCTCCAGTCTCCCAACTAACACTCTTTATGCGTTTTCGGATTCAGAGCACACCAAACCATAAGGGGCACATTGTTTTAAGTCGGAGCAAAATTCTTGTTGTTGAGTTTTATCAACTGTTAAGGTGCTACACTTGATTGAAATCTAAGAAAGCAGCAGTGGTTTTGAACAGAACCGAGAATTATTCACTTAAAACACACAGAAATATTTATTCAAAATACTGCATGAATCGTGAAATAACCACACCTCATCTTGGAAACAGATTTTCAAAAATCCCTTCTTCCGCTTAAATGCATTTGACAGCACGCATGTGAATGACGCTCACCGTTCCGTACCTCGTCACGGCTATCCTTGATCCGGTTCACACGAGCGCAATGTCTGCGGAACGGCCGCACCATTTTCTACGGCACACTAATTTAAATGTAGCAGTTCATACAGGACGGACAGTCTGCGGCAGCGGAACGTCTCCGCATGCAAGTCGCATCGCCCATAGCGGAACGGACGCCGCACGGTGGCCGCAAGTTCGCTGTGGGCTATTGAATTATATTGTATCAATCATACGAGCGGACGCGGCAGTTTGGCGACGAGTGTCCAGACGACATATCTTGGCTTTTACGAGAGCAGAACTCGATGCTTTAGGTATGTTTGGTCCTTTGTGTGTCTATAGCCCTATATGCGACGATTTTTCAAATCTGACAGGTGCCTTGGGTGACATTCGTGAATCTGATGCTGACAGGTGGGCCATCCTGCATCATTCCCTAATAGAGCTAGGTCTCCTTTCACGGATGAGTAGCCTGATAAGTCTCAGGGGCCGGAGCCCCAAGCTCTTTCTGTCATCGTCGGCTGACAGGCTCCTATCTGAGTCCCTGATAGAGTTAGGCATACGAATAGCCTGATGAGCCCCAAAGCCTTCCTATATCAGCATCGGAAATCCGTAAGCCCTATTACCCCTATAACTTCACCCCATCTATTCTTTACTATTGCAGATGAGAGATGAGGAGAAGGTGGAGTGTTGATGGAATGATAGAGGGAAACGAGAGTAGGCTATCACGAGAAAAACCCTTTGTAACGTCTGCTTGAGTCACAGTTGATATATCACACGTGTATTGTAGTAATTACTGGCTGTTTCAATTTTTTTAACTTGTAGTGGTGCAGTGCACATTGTGAGTGTATTCCATGGGGATATGGATGTAGAGAAAGTTGACGTTGAGATGTTTGTGATCGAGAATGAGAAAAGACCATATATTTAGGCCATTCAAACTGAAGAGTACAAAAACAAAAACAAAAAAAGTTCAGCATGGTATGAAATTTATAGTGTACTGTTTCTTACTTTCATGGAACATTCCGACGCAGAAAGGAAATGTGTTAATAAGTAGTCCTTGTTAGATATTATTTAATTTATGACATTTATTTTTTACTTAGTTAATTTCTATATGTGCTTTTTAATAAAATGTGATAACACTGATAACATTTCAGTTTCTGAAAATAAAACAAACGGTAACCTTAACATTTTCATTCCAGTAAACTCTATTTGTTATTGATAATTCCTTCTAATCTCTCTCTCTTTCTTTACCTTCAACTAAAGTACCGGTAATATACGTGCAGTAATAGGCTATATTTTCTCCAAAGTGAATACGAAATTAAATGTATTTATTACTTATTACAGTTTCATTTCAACAATTAAATGCATACAACTATTGGCATTAATTTGCCATAAGTGTTATAGAAAGCATTGTATTGACGGTATAACCAGTCGTACGTTAATATATTCTTTCTGAAGGCATTTTTGAGAGTATCATACAATTCATCGAAGTTGGAAAATGTCACTTTGAAGTTAATTAAAATAAACTGATTCATCCTTGCGCAACTAGTTAAACAACACATAAAAAGTTCCTTGTAATAAAGGACTGCTGACTATTGGATGCACTCAATGTCTTCATCTTTACTTTTCTTATCCATAATTGCTTTTCGAAGTACACTAGTACTGCACGGTGATTAGCATCTATGGCGATCCTCAAATCCTTCCGTTCGTCTTTCATCCGCTCGTGTGCCGCACAGCTGCCGTTCCGCAGACATTCCGCTCGTGTGAACCGAGCTGCTATGTTCCAATGTTTATATTTCGATGCAAGCAACTCCAAAGCCTGATTCACAGTATGACGTTTGATTTTTTACGAATAACTTACCATTTTAAAAGCCATAATGGATATCCGATAAGCTATAATCTTATCAAGTCAAAATACAGGTGTCAGTGTATGCTTATCTGTACAGGAACAAAATAACTAAAACATTTTAAATTAAGATATGAACGTTTTCGACTCGACTGAGTCATCTTCAGAATAGACATGCCAAATGAATATATTAGTGAAACTATTAAAATGTACATGTACATGCAAATAACCAAGTGCAATGTGAACCATTATAATACAAGATGTATGTATGTGTAATATGTTACAACAAGTTTAAAACATATTGATAAAATAATAACATTATACATATGTAAAGTATTATACAAGTTGAATAAAATCCTAGAAATTGAAAACATACTAACTGCAATATACTATGAATAGGTTGTAACAAACGTGTGGGTTCGTAAGACATTCAATGTGGCAATCAGGGGCGAAGCTGAAGGGTAATCTGTGAGCCTTAGATTACCCATTGGTTTTTGAAGAAATTAGCGCATTTATATTTTCCTGTTTTCATTGGTATAGATAAATGAAATCTCTAGTTTTCGGTCTAGTTACGGAGCGGAACCAGCACGTAACTACAGTGTGGCTACTCGCTGATACTGCTTCAAACCAGGCTCACGGCAGCAGCTAGAGAAAGCATATGCGCATGCGCCAAGCGGAGTGCTTGCATACGTCACTAATGCTAGACAGCTCTGTGAAGAGCCTAGACTCAGCAGCACCAATCTCAGAGTCTGCTTCTGCTACAGACGTCCCGAAATTCAGCTGCAAATACCAAAATGAAGCCACGCACATTCAGAGAGTAATAAACAGAATCCACGACCTGTGCTATAGTTACAATGTTGGAAGGCGGATGTGTTGGAAATGTCATTCATTAATTTAGGACCAGTTCATTTTTGTTGCATGGGCGACTCCCAATAAAGACACTGTCAGGTGTCGCCGAATTCATAAATCCATGAATTGATGGTTAAACAATGGGCGCTATTCACATAACAGGAAAAGAAAACTGAAAATACCAAAGCTTTCCTTGCCATAAATAATGGTCGCTGTGTCCGGAATTCAGTCCTACCTTAAATTTTCTGTTATGTTTTCGTAATTTTTTGCGGAAGCGAGAAACTTCTTATGGCTATTAGAGTGTGAGAAAATAAAATTTGATAGAAGAACGTGTTTACACATAAAATTGAGAGTATTCACAAATAGTCATTCGATCGAATCTCATTCGGCTACATTTTTCCATTGGACTATATAGCTAAAAGCTACGTTTACCGAAATCGGCCACGTTTGGCAACGCTGCAGTCTGTCAGTGTGTGAGAAATAATAGGGCAGTATTCATTTTTCGTCGGTCTGTTTCCGTAAAGTGCAGATGTGTTCATTATTATCATGTATCATTCATTATCCACTTACGTTTTTATTCAAATAATCAATCACCTGTGGGTTCGGTATTTCGGTACTACGAATACACTTAGTATAGCATTCGAATTAGATTAACTACTAAAACGAATGTGAAATTGAAAATATATTTAACGGTTGGTAAAGAATACTGCGTGAAAACGAACTTTTCCTGACACATTTCGACGCAAGAGCATGACTATTGGTTAGCAGCAGCGTCTTTAAATAACGACGCGGTGGTGAAGTGACAGAGGTATTCCAGTACATGTTTGTGAGTTTAAAAACATGGATCACAAACGTTTATTCTGACCAAACAAAGCATTTGCCTGCAGGTTTTTTGCTGAAATATTTTTTGAACAATGGCCTAGAAAAAATCTATCAAGAAACAGTGCGGCTCATAAGACTGATTCTCATCTTCCCTGTGTCTACTGCGTCGAGTGAAAGAAGTTTGAATGCATTGAAGAGAGTTAAGACATTTTTAAGGAACTCCATGTCAGATTCTAGAGATTCTAGACTGAGCAATTTGAGTACTCTGGCTATTGAGAAGAGTTTGTTAAACAGTCTTTTCAGGGATTACATCTTCAAAGAACGCATCATCGACATCTATGCAGAGCAAAAAACACCCAGACTGGAGTTTATCTACAAAAAAAATATATATGTATATAACTTTAGAATACCCAGTTGCATGAATGTAGCTTCGCCACTGGTGGCAATACATAGGAAGATTATGGACAGCTGCAAGGAAGTAAACACAATTTGCGAGAAAAATGTATAGTTGCCGCCAGCAGCATGCAAATCTAATGTGGTTAACGTCCTATCAACAGGTCAAAGTTGCGTAGATGTAAAGGCTATGAAGACACAATAATACAAAGCTGATGGATGAATAGCAATCATGTAATTTTTTAAGCAAAATTACGTGGAGAAAACTATTATGTGGCATACAATCACAATAAGTGCATGTGGTGAAACAAGTAGGTTAAGATCACATTTCTTGATACAAAATCTTCGCTAAGAGAAGTATAGACGTAGGCGCTCTTAACAGTTTACTGTCTTGAATCTGAAAAGACATGTATTATAATCTGGTACAGACGTGGACCTGAATTTAATATGTAAAGTGATTCAGTGGTATGTCAGAAATATAATATCTCGAAACTTACGAAATGGACGTTGAAGATATGATTTCAACATCTTCGGTGAATAGACGAAAACTGTTAGGAGTGCCTCGTTTACAAATTTTTTAAGTGAAAGTGGAAGGTGGGCGGAAGAGGAGGCTAAGTGGGAACACGTGAGCTGTGTGTGTTCATGTTAAAGAGTGGATTTCGTGAGTTAGGAATTTTCTCATTTAAGAGCGATATGCCTGTATTCTAAGCCTGGGCTATATGGAACTCTTTTGCGGCATTGATACAAGGGCTATTATTTAATGGAGAATAATGCGCAAAGCCTCCTTTAAGTTAGTTAATTCGTGACCCTACTCAATCAAATCAGTGGCGAATTTTGACATTCTCCTGTTGTGTTTGAAGTCAGAAACATGCTCACTGTACCATGTTGTAAAATTCCTACGAGTCCATTTATATAATAATACAGTACATTGTTCTCGCCTAGCTTTGACGACCTCACTCACACCACTCTGCTGACTCGTGCCTTACCCAAAACATAATAAATCATACGATGCATGCCTGTTAGTTATGCAGCGTTGTCACATTATGACTCTAAATTAGCACAGCCGCTGGGCTGAGGCAAGTACGATGGTTTTTTTAAACAGAGAATTTAGTAGTTATCTCTTGCAGCAAGACAAGCTGACCTCTCTACTCGGGCTGAGGCCGTCTATGTTTAGCAATGCTGTTATAAAGCAATTCAGTTATCGGACGCGGCCAACTGCATGACATAAGCATCGAGAGCATGTCGATGTGACTTCTTTCCTCTGAGCTGGGATCGTCAAATTTGACGGGTACAATACCTCAACTCTAGTATTTGTTTCTGTTATGTAATTTGTTAGGGAGGACATTATTTAATTTATTATTTGTACGAAAATCATAGTATGTTTGATGTGAGAGAGCTTATTTTTATGTTTCTTAAGTAAATTATCTATTGCATATTTACTGAAACCGTTGTTTTTTTTGCTAAATTGACTACTTATGTATTTATATTCTTTATCGTAACACACATCACTTAAGGAGACAGTTAACATTCTATCAATGAGGAACCAAAATTTACTGAATTTGTGTATCTCGAGATGATTGGAAGAACTTAGAATGGAATGGCCGGTAGATGTGGGTTTCCTAAAAATGTCGAAATTTATTTTAAAATTCTTTATGGAAAATCGATATTCTCTTCTTCTAACAACGCTAACTTCCGTACTTGGTGAGCATAGAGAAAAGACTGTAGAACGAAAGTGAACAAGAGGACGATGGTTTTAGCTACCGGCGTAGCTCTGTCGGCTAAGGCGCTTACCTACCGATCCGGAGTTGCGTTCGGCGTGGGTACGATTCCCACTTGGGATGATTACCTGGTTGGGTTTTTTCCGAGCTTTTCTCTAACCGTAAGGCAAATGTCAGGTAATCTATGGCGAATCCTCGGCCTCATTTCGCTAAATACCATCTCGCGATCACCAATACCATCGACCCTAAATAAACTCGTAGTTGATACAGCATCGTTAAATAACCAAATAAAAAAAGACTGTTTAGTGTTATGTTTACGCATGCTCACGGACTGAACTATCATGTCGTTTATGAGCTACATGCTTCATACGAGATGAGAGGACAGTCGGTCGACAGTTAAGTGTTGCATGTGCGCTAGCCCTAATAGGTAAATTCAAGTAATTCGTTATATTAATAATGTTTATTTAGAACATTAAATACAGACGTTTGAGATAAGCAGGACATGCAGCACGTGCAGGTGAATCCAAAATGCGTATAGAGTGTTAGTTGAAAGACCTGAGGAAAAAGACCTTTGGGGAGGCCAAGACATGGATTGGAGGATAATATTGAAATGGATTTGAGAGAGCTGGGGTATGATGCTAGAGACTGGATTAATCTTGCTCAGGATAGGAACCGATGGCAGGCTTATGTGAGGGCGGCAATGAACTTTCAGTTTCTGTAAAAACCAGTTTTGTTGCTCATACCGTAGTTTTATGTTTGAAATATTTAGGGAATAAATTGTAACATCAAAATTGAAATAACTATTTTTTGGATATTTAACAAAGAAATAGTATAATGGAAGTCAGGTAATTCTTAATATTCAAGTTACTCCGTGATAGTCCTTATCAAAAGAGTGATATGACAATCAGAATGAGTGTTTCCCATATTACATGTTATCGTTTTTTATCACAACATCGGTCATAGCAAAACCGGAGATTTTTATTTTCCTGATTTCTTAGATTGTGAATAATATATTACATATTAGTCTGACTCAACCTTTTTAGTTTGTCTTCACGACACAGAATAGCTCATAATGAAATTAAAAAATATATATGTAAAGAGATTTAGAACAAAAGAAATAAGTCATACAACAAAAAAGGAGACCTAGTACAATTTCAGTTGGGTGTACACCATAAAGATGATTGCAAAAAGTTATGAAAAAGCTTTAGCAAAATTTGTTTCTTTTTATAAGTTCTATCATTAGATACATTACAACACAATTTAGATTCCATTAAATAGTTAGAAAATTCCATGTTGACCCAGGGTACCCCTACTTCTGGTTTGCTCCGGAAAATTGTACCAATCGATTCTTTATTTGTATAGGTTTCGGTAAGGAAATTCTTTAGCAAGCATCTAGTGTCGTAGTTCTCAAGAAAAAGGGGTGCTTTGAAATACTCTGTACATTAGAAATATTTGGTTTATATTGTATGCCCTATGGATAGAGGTCTACACTGTTTAACGGATCTAAAATTAGCTACATCTGATGGACAATAACATTCACTTGCATATTACTGAACTCTTAATACTAAAGCATGGACAAGTCTGTGTGAATTATGCTTGTTTTACTTTTCCATTGACGTGGAACGTTGCCTCGTCACTAAAAATGAATTTAGCTGAAAGATCTTCATCATCCGCCATTAGTGTCAATAAATTTTCACAGAAAATACATCGTTTTGCATGATCATCAGATTTCAACTTATGCTCTAATTGCAGTTTGTAGGGGTGAAATCGCAGATTAGAACGTAGGACCTTGGAAACGATGGATTTAGAAATGTTTAACTACAGGCTAGCTCTACGCACAAACTTTCGAGGATTATGTACAAATGCCTCCCTCACCTGTTCTACAGTTTCCGCACTGACAGGCTGTTTCCCTGAATGGCCTTTCCTTTTATCACATACGCAACCATGCTCTATAAAATCTGTATAGCCTACTACTTCAGAATCGTTTTTTTCGGTAGGTGCCTCATGATGAAAATTCCGTCTGAAAGCACGCTGCACTATTACTACACTCCGAGTACTATGATATTCCAATACACACCAACTACGTTCCTGTGGATTCGCCATAACCTAAATAACCCTCTAAATGCTGCAGAATTCACACAGACTTGAAAAGCTAACATTCAGATCATTTAACACAATGTGCTTATTTCAAACAATGCCTTAATGACAAGCGAAATAACGGAAACAGCTTTTTTTTCTATCTTCTTGTGCTGCCATCTGTTATTTCTGTCAACAATGGTCAGTTACGCATTTCCTGAAATTCTTTGAGCTGTTCTTTCTAATAACACCCGTATACATTTAGTAAAACACACAGTGACAGAATTATAGCAGTTTATAACTGCGGAATGTTTCTGCGAACACACTGTATTTAATCAGATGGAGAAAATGATTCAGTGTTACTACGCTCTGTTAAGCATAATGTTTATTTACTAGAAAATAGTGTTATGGCTATAGAGAGGAATATTAGAATCTTTGGAGAACATCTTTCTTTCCCGTCTTTGTCTATCAAAAATTCCACGTGGTCTAAACAGAATTTGAACTAAAGTCTAGGTGTTCAGCCGGGGATGTGTCTCTGAATAGTGCATACAACTTTTAAGCATTCAGTAGTCATCGGGCGTGAAATACGCTATAAAGTAGAAGAGAGCTTGTTGTCAATTGTGAGTGGTTAAGATACAGTGAAGGGTAGTATCCCTACGACGCAAATGTTCAAGTAGGTCAAACGGTTGTAAATTTAAAAAGTGCTCGGAGCTGGGTAGCCGACACTACACGGACGCAGACACATCTCGCTCGCCTTGTGATGCGGCAACATCTCTGACGTTGCTGTTTATAGTGTAGTCTGAATAATGCATTCTCGGTACTCGAGTCGCAACGTTACAGACGACCTGCCCGGGGAACAAACAACGGTAATTCCAGCTCCTTTGTTGATGTTTCACTGCATTTCTTTTGTTGCATTCTACTTACTGTTTGTCTGGCTCATTTTTTGGTCTCTTTGTTCATACATTCGTCCATTTATTCTCTCAATTATTCATCCGCTTATTTGTTCGTCTCCCAACTCAGACATCTCATTTAACCGTCCATTACTACCAGTGACCTGTTATTGTTGCAACATCTGCTGCTACTAATGCTACTGCCACTATCTTGTTTATTACTACTAGGTCAGACTTAATGTTACAGATATAGCTACGCTGTTATAGGGAAATGAATTTGGATTCCGGGTCCAAATTTGTATTTTTATACTGTACAGTATGTCCAATATATCACTTAGTTTTCTCTCTTTAAAATAGTATATCACATATGACTATAAAATATTGATATGGAAACTGATCAGGAAGAGAAAGAGGAATTTGTTGGGTTACTGCCTGAGAAGAAACTGTCTGCTGAGGGATGCACTGGAAGGAATGGTGAATGGAAGAAATGTTCAGTGTAGAAGATATCAGATTATAGACGACATTGTCCACCGTTGTGGCTGAGAGGTTAGCGAGTCTAACTCCGAACCCAGCGGGTCAGGACGAGTTGCCTGGATGAGGTTTTTTCGGGGTTTTTTCCCTCACTCCTATGAATGAATATCAGGTAACTTTATCAGGCGATTGGAACCCCACTGATCTTCGCCACTTCCTTTCCGCACCTATCATCCTTTCATTCATCATCCCGTTACTTCTTCTGGTTTTCAGATTGCTCTACAGGCGACCCTCCGAAGCTGCTGGATCTCTCGACCGGCCTCCGTGGATTGTATTCATATGATGATGGATAGCTTCTGCAACGAAATCCGGGGCAGACCTTCTCGGGGACCGTTAAGGGAGCTTTGGGAGAGGTGCCGAAGCAGGAGTGGTACATGGACTGTGTTGGCTGTAGGGACCGGTCATTAAGGGGGTCAAGTGGTTAGGTCGGTGCGCGTAGAGGATCGGTGGGCAAGCAACTCATCCCATATAGGAGGATCTACAATAGACCTCAGGTCATACTGCGTGCGATGTTTCCTCCCTCCCTTTCTCCTAACAAGAAAAAATAGACGACATTAAGATATATGGATCGCGCGGATACTAAGAGGAAAAGAAAAGATTGGTGAATGATGGGTTTAGCAGTGAAAGACCAGCCACTGGGTAGAGAATTACGCATGAAAAATTATTTACTTCATTGTTTGATTTATTGATTGATTCATTCATATTCCATTTCCACATATAGGTCTATTCATTACGTATATTACATACATTTAATCTGCCTATCATCTTCCCTTGCGCTCACTTATAGTCATGTAATGCAAGCAATCTGTTATCCGTTAACAAGTAGTTCATTATTTTATGCATTTATATAATTCGTTCCACTCAAGGTTCGATGTTCTTTCAGGGGCCCTTTTCACAATGGTAACAAATTACAAATTAATTATTTACAAATAAGAAGTAAAAGATTACAAATGCTTGTAAACTGTTTCACAATGTTATTTTATTAAATTGTAAAGTTTGACGAACTTTACAAAATCAGCTAAAGAAATTTACAAATAAGCATTATTGGTTATACAATATCGACAACGACAGTTTACAAAAATTGCTATGGAACAGAGCGTATTTTTACGACTATCGACATATATGTTTATATTTTGTACTAAAATAGTTTATTCTAAGCTTGCTGATTCATATTTCACGAACAGAAAATACAAAGCAGTGTTAAAAAAATAGAAGTGTATAGATTTTTATATACTGGCGACAAAGGAGTTTCGTGTGATGTGATTCGTTGAGTATACCAATACGTTGATTGGTTGGTATATTACTTAAATGACCAAAGTTAGCGCCAAATTCAGTCAAATAAATGAATAACAGATTTTATCCACGTACAAATATGCAATTGATAAAATAATTACAATGTCTAACAACAAAATCAGGTTCATTTTTTGTGTTGATCCATCAGCATTTATTAATATTGCATCCATAACCTCACAAACATTAGTGAACCCAGCAGCAGCATAAAAATACTTTGCTACAGTTTTGGTGATCAAAGACCTGCCTCGAATTTAACTCTTTTAACAACAACAACTACACCGTGGGCACTTTTGCACAATGATGCCTTAGAAATTTCGTGCCTATCTGCTAACGCACAGAACTGACAGCTAGTAAGCAACCAATGCAAAACAATACAGTTCTCGCTTTGAGGTTAGGGCACCACTTTTACCTTTAGGATGTTGGATGTGATGTCTCATTTCTTGTAGGAGAGATTCCAGCGAAACTGGAATCGAAACGACTTCATAATACCGCGTAAGTAGTGTCGTTATTGCTTTATTGAATTATTTATTTTTGGTGCAAGGAACTTCTTTTTTTAAGTGCGAGTGTTTATTAAATACAGTCTTCCTATATAAGTACTTACGCGGTATTCTGAAGTATAGCGCGGGACTCATTCGAAACCTTTCATTAAATTCATACAATGATACGAATGTGTTATTAATTTTTGGCCGGAAAATTTTAGGTATAGCCTACGTGTTTCTTTGATTAGGCCTAAATTCAATATCTTCGTCTGAATCATTAGAACTACTTAATAACATCAAAACTGCTTTAGTTTAATGCTTAATATTATCCAGTTATTCAAAAATTAATGTAATAAATATATCTTCATTGTATTTATTCACAATTTGTTACAATATAAAACTTTACACATCTCAGAGCCATTGTAGAAAATGTGCTAACTTTACAAGTAAAGTTTACACGTTTTTAAAATTACCCTTCATTGTGAAACAAAATACTTGTAAAGTGCGCAACATTTAATTTGTAAAGATTTGATTTCCTTCGTAAAGTTCAACATTACAAACAAATATTGTGAAAGAAAAGTTTACAATTTACAAACGAAGTTTACAACTTACAAAAATTGTAAACATTTTGAAACAGACCCCTGGAAGTAAAATGTTATGTAATTTCCATATAGACTGGGCATGCATCTGCTGTCTTGTGTTTGTTGCATTGTGTTCAGATCAGACATCATGCTGAATAGATTGCCAAGGAGTGGATGGGCAACTCGTGCTCACGAAGTGTTAAAAACTTTGACGCAAAGAAAGACAGCCGCAGCAGTTACAAGTTGTTTGTATTTACGCTGCAAAAACAAACCACTGCCATGATGCGCTGTGGCGGCTCGTGCAGGTGGTCGTGACGTCTTATCCATGATTTATATTTCAGAATGACGCATGGTGTAACAATTATAGTAATTTTATACAAACTGTAAATAAACACATATAATAAAATTCTATTGTTGCCAAGCTTTCTTAATTAGAACACGATATTTTGTAGTACTGAAAACATAAATTGAACACAAACTTTTCAAGCTACAACAAATACACCGGTAACTGCAGCACTTCTTTATTATTACACCATTTGTTAATATTTGTCTTATTTGAATCATAGAACATGAGAGTTTACAAGTGTTTATATATTAAAGAGTATGGTTCTATTTTCAGCAGATATTATTCTATATTCCTAAACAATCACAAATTCAAGGAAGTAATTGTTTCACTTGTAACGGAATATGAAATAAACTTACTCCTGAGATCTTTCTGTAGTTTAGAGTTTTGACACATATTTGTTGCATTAAAATCTGGTTCAAATTTCGAGGTATTATGTGGAAGTAAATATGGTTACTAGACAGGAGGAAAATAAGCGTAGATATGTAAATGCTGACTTAGGCAGCATAGCAAGCAGTTAGATTTCTGATTTCACTGAAAATCTTACGTGACGTACTTTTCTGTAGATTTATCAATTCATGCTCCAAACCTTCAGGAGCTTCTAACGGCTGCAAGCCAAAGGATTGTAGAAACACTCCATTCCTTGTCCATTGTCACTCTGTCTCCAAACCTACCAGTGAACTCTGTTGTAAGGTCTTGAAGAAGAGCCTTATATTTGATAAGAAGATTTTCTTCATCACTCTTCACGACAGTTTCTAGTAAAGGAAAGTGGGAAAGTTGTTTATGTTCCGCTTGATACTGCCTCGTTTTAATTAAATATATCTACAAATACTCTTAGCTGGTCGATCAATACGTAGCGCAATTCTGTAATTATCACGCGTAACGTTCTGATGACATGAGATATTGGTTTCAAATTGTTGATATCCCATTTTTCCCTTTAGCTCTTCTAAAACTTCCTCTCTTGCAGATCCATACAGTATTACTTATCAAAACGTTTGCCATATTTATTTGTAAAATGTATTTTGATATTAATATGTTATTCGTAAAATAGTGTAGTACTTTTTCCTAGTCTTGAATAAAGGAGAAACGATCTGATCGGATTTTACTGTGTTTAATTCAAAATGAACCGCCTCGTACTGCAGACTCCAGCAAACTTGCGTCTTGCAAGAACCGCGTACAGACACCAGCTAAAACAGAGTTCGTTTCACCTGACTGAGGTATTCACAGTTCGAGAGCACGAGTTGCCCATCCATGGCAAAGGAAGACATTTCTTAGTGTAAAATTTTCTATCTCCGTCTCTCTCTTTTATTCCTTCTTTTCTTTTCTCCTTATCTTTCTTCCTTTGTTTCCTAATTCAATCTTCTTGTATTCCTTATGTATTCCTATCTCGAACTTCTTTTGCTTTCTATCAACGTGTATTTTCTTCCTTTCCTATTTATACAAGGACACCATCTTATTTTTACTAACATTTCTAACATTAACCTGGCTATACCTTCGGATTAACGGTTGAGAACCGGAAACACCGTTTTCTACCCCCTTCCACGACTGGAGTTCGATGATACTGAAGTAAAATACAAACAAATCACTTTAATAGGTATAGGAAGGAAGAAAAGTAGTTCACCTATTTACGTAAATTAGGAAATATCGCGCTTTTGACTTCGATAATTTTCATTAAGTTTTTGTTTAATCAAAATACAGTACAGTATTAACAATGAGTGTTTTTACTTACGAACTGAGCTATACATGCGGACGTATTCATCATGCTGTGTATATTAAACTATCTACAGCACATTAGCTTACAATTTAGAGAATAAAGTTAAACTGAAAAATAAACATAATATGGATATATAAAGACATTTTGAAAATTGTGGCCGTTCATTTCGATACAGGCTTCAGTTCTTTTGTGCATATTATCGCACTATAGACTATTGTACCTAATTCCAATTACCAGTTTCGTCCTTCGTACTAGTAACTCACGTTGAAATAATTCTGTACCTACTCTGTAACAGAGTACCTTACATACTGTAAATTCAATCTTCACTTCTGCCCGATCAGAAAAGATAAAATTACTTAGACATGCTATCTACTGTCCGTCCAAGTGGTTTTGTCGCAGGGTCGTAGAAAGGGGGGAAATCATGTGACAGTTAATTACTTATCGATGCCCTTTTATTTGTTATTTTAAGCAGTTATATAATATTACGTAGACGTCCAGTTCCTAATAGAAATTAATGTTTTCAGAAAAGAGCTAAGTAAGCCCAGCCACTAGACTTTATAGAGGTGCGAGCAGAAGCGGGTGGGAAAAACCGGGATGCTACGTAGGCAAACGGACGACAGTACCTGTGCGAAAATGATTCAATATTGAAAACTCTTTCGTCACTGGCAAACGTGACCCTATTTCTGGAACGTAGTATACTTACTGACTCAGTACTGTTTACTATGACCGTAAGGCGACTTTGACTGCATATTCTGCCTTGTTTCTGTGCGGAGGACGATTGGAAGTTTACTAGTAGAGGAGGTGGGAGTGAAGTACATTAAAAAACTCAGGTACAATAAAAATTGAAGTAAAAATAAAATGATGTCCCTGTATTTCTTTGTATGTATTACTCTCTCTTCCATGTTTCTTTCTCTTATCCCATCAATTTCCTTTCTTTCCTTCTCAGTCATTTCATTCATTTTTCGTCCTTTTCTTTATATAGTTTTGTTAATCTGTGTATTGTTCCTCTTTACTTGTTTCCATCTTCCCTTTCTCTTTCTTAAAATTTCTCTCCTCTTTCTTTGTTTTCCTCTTCATCTTGTCTTTATCTTCTTTCTTAATATTTTCGTTTATTTCTGCATCTGTGTATTATCCCTCCTTTCTTGCATCCCTTAGATTTCCTTTGTTTCCCTCTTGTCTCACTGTTTTTTGTTTCTCTTTTTCTTTTCTCTTTTATTTAATTTTTATTTTTCTTCACCTTTCCGTCTTTGCATTATTCTTCCTGTCCTTCTTCACATTCTTCTTTCTTAAATGTTATCCTTTATTTTCTTACATTCTCTCTGTTTCGTTGTCTCTATTTTTTTTCTTCCTTTTTATTTTTCTTCTTTTATATAATTCTTCACTTCTACGTCTATACATTGCTCCTCTTTTTCTTCTCTCCATTCTTCTCACTTAAATTGTTTCCTTGTGTATTTTATTCCTTTCTCTCTGTCTTATTGTCTTTTTATCTTTCTTCCTTCCTTCTCTTTATCTTCTTTATATCTTATTAATCTCTGCGTCTGTGAATTATTCCTCCCATTCTTCTTCCTTTACCTCCTTAATTTTTCTCTTATTTTTCCTTCCTCCTATAATGACAGTTGACTTAATATAATACGTCTACGTAATTATGCAGTGTGTCAAACATGGGGTAAGGCCACAAAGGTAAAAACCACTGGAGGAGAGGGGTTCGATCCGGTGTTGTAGATTGAACGTCGGCGTAGCTCAGTGGTTAGAGCGCTTGGTACATAGACCCAAGGACCCGGGTTCGATCCCCGGAGCCAAAGATAATTTTTCTCCTTCTAATCATAACAGATAGATTCTGTAGGATCAAAAATTAATCTTCACGTAATTTCTTTCTCTGTCTGATTCTTTTATTTCGCTTTCCTCCATTTCTTTATTTTCTTTTTCTGTTCTGGGTCATTCCATGCAAAAAAGTATGTTTTTGAACCATGATGTCTCGAAAGTTAAAAATATTGTAGTAGGTTATTTTGTATGTTCTAAATATGAATTTCTAGCAATACTGTATTTATATATTTCATAATTTGGCAGCAATCAGAATTTAAAATATTGGTTTAACAAAGAACACGGTTTCATTCATTGAAGTTTTCTTACTATGTAAAGATAGATGGAAAAGTGATGTCAATGCAATTCGAAAAAGGAGAGCCTTGTTTATACTCGTAAGTGCCCTTAAAATGAATATATATATATATATATATATATATATATATATAATTTTTTAAATAGTCACCCACCGTAAAATAATTTGAAAAAATATAGAACACAAAATGCAATTCATTTTTACAGACGAAAAAAACATGTGTTTAACTATTTAGGGTATATTGATTCCACTGTGAAAATTTCGGAATGCTGACTTAAATATCATGTCAATTTTCAATAAAAATAACTCAACGGAACAAAAGAACTGAGCAGATAGTCTCTCCCTTAGTACAGAATGTTGCTCGATCAAGGTCAGGGATACGGACGTTTGAGATTACTCATCGTTATGAAGTCTCGCGAATGCTGCGACCGCCACACATAGCAAGTGATTTTCAACCGTCGGAACAAAAATTAATAATTTTATTATTCACAGGTTTTTTGAGATAAAGTCATAAAACTTGGTAGATGGATTAGGAATAATATTTTCTTTAATACGAATAGAATTCGCATGAATTTAATTTGTTGCATTCGAATATAAAACTATTTCTTTCTTCAATGAGGTGTTTTTATGAGCATGCCTTAATATTACTCGGATTAGTCTTTATGGTGTTAAAATATGGTTATTCAGGTTTACAATGGCGTCTATTTAGTTTCGATGACACGTCATATAGGATGTCTAGAATATTTTAAATGATGGATAATATGTAACTGCCACCCATTTTTCTGTCATCCGTATGACTAAAATATTAATGATATGGCGGTCATAGTTGGCAGTTTAATTTATTTTCATGACATTATTATATTAAATGCAGAAAAAAATTCATGAAATCGCTGGCATATTCTTAAAATTTTGTATGGAATGATCCACTTTTCTTCGTTTTTGTGCCTGTGTCTTATTTCTTCTTTTCATCTTCCCTTTTCTCTCACTTTCATATCCTTTCTTACTTTCTTTTTATTCGTCTGTCCTTTTTATCTTCTCTTTTATAATTTTCTTTGTATTTGTGCCTGTCTTATTTCTTCTTCCCAACTTCCCTTTTTCCTCTCTTTAATTTCCCCTCAATTTTTTTTTCCAGGTGTGTTATTGACTTTTCATTTCGCTTTCCTTCTATTTCAGTACCTGTCTCTTTCTTTTTCTTTCTCTTAGTATCTTACCTTTCACCTTCTCATGATTTTCATTATTTTCCAACCTCTCTGTCTGTATCCGTCTCTTTCTCAACAATCTTAGACCTACTGCTACTACAACACAACTCCGGGCAATACTCCATCTCACTGTGATGACGGTATTGCCACCTTATAAAGTAGAAAATAATGTTACGAGACCAACAGATATGATATACGACACAGTTCGTAGGCAGGTGTGTGACGTTGCATCTTTGCCTGAAGGCTCAGCGTTTCTAGGAAAGGTGGCTGGGATTGTTGCTGTGTGTGGAAGAATATTTTTCTGCTTGCGCTTTTGTTTTCCTTCCTCAAAGACAGGGGTGTACATGAGCACCCTTCCTTCACCATTTTTTACTTTTTTGATATAAGAAGTGTGAATAATTCTGATTAATAAACATTTATTTTCTATATGTTGAAAATACGTAACCTACACTTTTTTTAGCCTACCCGTTGAGAAAGAATGAGTGCCACAAGGATATCAAGATGGCACAGATTTTCTCATTATAGTTTTGAGCATAGCGAATAATTCACTTGCCTCATCTTTCTGCAATTACATGATTATTGAAAATTTAAAAATTGAATATGTACACTTGTAAGATGATGAATTTCCGTTCTTTGATTTGAGCGTAAGAGACAACCTAAGTGCAAAGATTTGAAAAAAAAAAAATGGTTTTGTATACACACACTCACATACACATAAACACACAGGGTGGAATTTAAATTGTCTTGCAGATTTTCAGAGCGAATATCTCATGTTGTATATAACAAAAAACTATAATGTCATATTGGTAGAAAGTTAATAGTTTTTTCAGATTCTTTTTTCAAATATTTAACAATCTCTTATTCGTTAACTATTGCGAGTAGATTCATGATATTTGTCTGTGTCGATAGGAAATTTAATAAAGAATATTTTATCCTTGTGGCCTATTTCAATAGCATGCACGGTTTTCGTGTAGCCTAAACTTAATTTTTGTATTTAACCATGCATTTAATCACAAAACGTAATATATGTTTTTTTATTAATTTACGTGTACCCTATCGTCTCTTCCAATCTGTAAGGTTATTTCACTTCTACCCTGTACAGTATATACAGAATGTTAAAAATATCCAATATTTCAAGAGATATTAGTATGCATCAAAACAAGGAAATAATGTCTAATAAACATGGGTCCTACGACACATTACTTTCTGAGATCTGAATACTTGTTCATAGGAGATGCTCAATGTGACGTCCATTCATGTGAATACATTTTTCTGCCCTACAATACAGCAGACTACTAGATAATCATACCGTAGTTGACACCCCTGGCAAATGGAAATCACGATACGTCGCAAGGAATACTGAAAACAAAAGTCTGGTTGCGGGTATGAGCGGGGTTCAACAGAGATGGTGTTGTGAATTTTGGTAATCTGCATGGTAGATTGACGAAAATCCCCATGCAGTTGAAGAAACACGGCATCAGCACCGATTCTCAATCAACTTATGGGTAGGTGTTCTTGGTGACAGATTAATAGGGCCGTATGTGCTACCACAGAGATTAACTGAGGATCGTTATCAGCACTTTTTTTATTAACGTATTAAAACAAATTACAATGAGTGCGTGATTCCTTACGCCGAAGGGCAGAGGAATGCATTGTCATGAATGGACGTCACATTGAGCACCTCCTATGAACAATGTTCAGATATCAGAAAGTATGTATTGTAGGACCCATGTTTATTAGACATTATTTTCTTGTTTTGATGCATACTAGCACCTCCTAAAATATTGGATTCTTTTCTTTAACATTCTGTATATTCGCACATAACATTTTACTCCAGTAACAAAGAACAGAGGTTTTTTAAACACATTTGCATGTGAAAAAAATTATTTTATATTATCCTAGTGACATAGTGTACTGTTAATCAAACTGTTATCAACTGTCAGAAATAGCCCAATACCGCACATGTGAAACAATTTGTTGGTTAGAAACGAATATTTCATTTATATCCGACTCGTAATTTAGCAACAAAATAATTTTACATCATGTTAGAGCTTTATACAATTCATCGTGGGTGACTAATCTATATTCGTACTAATAAAACTAAAATCTAATTTTTCTGGTAATTTTCCATTGCCAAAAGTAATTGGCGTTAACATGTATAATGAACTATCCTGAAACCAAAAAGAACATTTTGGAATTTTTGTCTTTCTCTCTGTATGCTTATTACTGTAAATTTTATTAGTAACAACAATGTAATCTATTCGTCACAACAATAATTCCTTTTTACAATTCACCTTAAAAACTCTCGTCAACAATTGGATTTTCACTCAACACAGTATTCGTTATAGCACTCCACCGACGACAATGACAATTTACTTGGACTATTACGAACAACAATGAACTGTTAATCTTAACTAATATTTACAAAGTACTATTTACAAATCAGAACTGTTAGTTCTCAGTTCTTCTAGCTCAGTCACTCGAGTATCTCACAGTATCTCGAACCACAGATCTTCAGAGACAGTTCACTGTACTCGAACTCAGGTCCCTCCAACTGCGGTCCACTGCACTCGAACTCAGGTCCCTCCAACTGCGGTCCACTGCACTCGAACTCAGGCCTTCGGATGCTGATACAGTTGCGGACGCACACTCGAGTCGAAGTCCGGTACACAAGGCTTGCTTGCTCTGGCTTACTCACTGACTGAATAACTGAAAACTACTGTCGTTCCTTCGCGTCCGTAATTTATAACCACAGCGACGTAGCCTCGAAAGTTCCACGCGTCTCTAGAGATGGCACTCCAGAAAAATCCAGAGCCCTCTCATCTCTACCAGCACCAGATGCGCGCGCACTCTCTCTCTCCACTCTCTCGCCGCGTAGGCCCCTTTCCCCACTACTCTCCGCCGCGCGCCGTCCCTCCGTGCTCCGCGCGATGTGCTTTCTTGCGGGACGCTGGTCGTGAGTTCGAATCTCACGTCGCTGTCACATTACTATTTCACCCGATAATTCTGAATAGATTTCTATACAAATTGGCATATGAACTACGTTAGGTTCCATTCAGATTTTATGCTGTCAGACATTATAAATACTTTCTTTGAAAGGGTGGTTATGGGTAGAGTAATGCGTTGTCTTGGATCAAGCTGCTTCTCACACGGCCGGCTGTATGTGGTTTGCTCCTGAGTGAAATGGTGTAGGGACCTATTAATTTGTTCTCCAGAGGAAAAACACAATGTAGTTTATAGAGAAGAATTACGATGATTTAATGTTTATGCTACCTGTCCCTGAAAAGATAGTTAATTTTTAACTCAAATATGTAGATGAATTCAGGAAAATGAAGTTCACCCTTATTTTCATTGAAATATTTCCGGCGATATTGTTCCTCCTGGTCATTTCTCGACTAATGTTCACTGAATTCCCTGATACCTTTCCTCACATGCCGAACGTAGACTTAAATGGCAGTGACTTTAAATTCTGCCTCCGAAGTATGTTATATCATTTATTAATTGAAATACATCGTGTGTACGCTTGTTAATAAATGTAGCTACAGTTGGAGTTCAGTGTAGCCGCAGGTATGGCTGGTACAATTATATAATACGAAAATAATTACGCCTATAATAATTACAGGATTATTACACTTTTACTATGTCATACTACTTTTGACCAATAAAACGGTATAAAAGGGCGTGTTTCAATCAATCATGGCTGTTTATTGCTACAATTTTACTATTTCCCTAGCACAGCGGTTCCCAACCTTTATCGACTCGCGAACCCCTTCCACAACGATCTGAGTTGGATGAACCACTGACTTTTAAATATACATACAGTAACAATGCGTAAAATTTAATTCCAAGCAAAAGGTTTAATAACATTAAATTAACTTAACCCTTAACGGTTAAAACCTATAGTTACTCTAGTTACGGTTTAACGTATAGGCCTAGTTGCAATAATAAATACAAGTTTTCATTGTAATTACTCGCCTCTTCCTTGGAATTCAGTGAGAAGATTGCGCCTTCTTTCCATGGCACAGAGCTTTGAAGTCAGGAACCACAGAAGTTAAATAAAGTCTCAAATCACTTTCAGCACAAAGTTTGTTTCTGTATTTATTTTTTAAATAGGCATATGAAGAAAACGACTTTTCGCACAAATGTGTGGATGAAAAGGGTAATAAAGCCGTTATGGCTTTATTCGCTAACACTGGGAACTCCTTTAGACTCATCCAAAAACCAATTAATGACAAAGATTTATAATTTTTGTGTAACTGAAAATCAGTTGAAATTTCAAGAATCTGCTCTTTTTCATCTACGCTTAATGTGGATTCTAAAATTGTTGACTCTTCGAAGGGATTGCGAATCCAATTGTTATTATTGGACATAGCAGGGAAATATTCTCTGAAGGTTTTTCCAAGTCTCTTCAAATGTTCTTTAACTATGTTCTTGACATTTTCGTCCAAAGAAAGATGATTTTCCACCAAGAAGTCGTGAAGGGTATAAAAAGCACTTAGTTTGATTGCTATTGAAACACGTTTCTCGAAAATTAAGTTTTTAAATGAATGATTCGATATGGTCTTCCACAATATAAACTTTTATATTTGACCCCTGGAGAGATAAGTTTAAACTGTTAATTTTTGAGAAGATGTCTGCCAAATAAGCTAAAGTCTGAAGCCAGATTTCATCTTCCATGCACTTTGCTTGGTGAAAGGAATGGCTGGTGAGTAAAACGTAAACTTCGTCTTTAAACTCTTACAGTCTGGAAATAGTTCTACCTCGAGATAGCCACCTAACTTCAGTGTGAGACAATAAACACTAATAAATGCTTCCCATTTCCTCACAAAGCACTGCAAAGATGCGGGAATTTGTAGGGCGAGTCTTAATAAAATTATTTTCACTGCATCGTCGAGCGCACATTTCAACCCATCGGGCATGTGTTTAGAAACAAGAGCCTGTCTATGAATGCAACAATGTGTCCAAAAAGCGTTCGGCGGTACCGATTTCACTTTGGCAACAAACTCAACATAACACCCTGTCATAGATTCCGCACCATCTGATGAAATACCTACACAGCGAGTCCAGTCTATTGAATTTTCGCGAAAGTATTCGTCGGTTAAGTTAAATATATCTCCTCCCGTAGTTTTCTCTTTTAAGGGTTTGTAGAATAGTAGCTCCTCTTCTACAGACTCTCCATTAATATAACGGACGAAAAGTAACAAAATGGCCAATTTGGCAACATCAGTCGATTCATCAAGTTGAATCGCAAAGGAAGGACTGGCACGAACTCTTTCCAAAATTTCATTTTCGACATAATTTGCCATGTCTTTAATCCGGCGGTTGATCGTATTGTCGGACAAAGGTACCATACTGACTTTTTTGTGAAAGATTCTCCAAGCATGCACTGTACTACATCCTTTATACGTGGCCGCACTAAATCTTCAGCTATTGAATGAGGTTTTGCAGTTTTAGCAATTCTGTACCTAACGCAATAAGACGCTTCTCAGTGTTACTGTTTGCAGCGGATACAAAAGTAGTTAAATCATTTTTCCACTCGTTAGCTTTTCGTGTAAAAAAACCATCAGATTTGTTTACGTGGGTGGAGTGTTTAGTTTCTAAATGACGTTTAAATAGAGAAGGTTTCAGACTACTGTTAGCAAGAATGTCACCATAAAAAACACACTGTGGTCTTGGACAGTTCTTGTCACCTATATATGAAAATCCAAACCTAATGTAATTTTATCATCGTACTTTCTTTTCTTTACACACGGTTCACTTTCGTCGGATTTACACACATCACTAGAAGGTGAATGACCTGTTGACACAACACTAAATTGCGATTTTGTTAAACCCTGTTTTCCTTTCAAACTTCCACTTTTCAACCAGTTATCCATTTTAATGTGAACGGAAACGATTTTGATGCACAACTGACAACTTACTGCATTTGCCACAAGGAAAGAAGAAGTAAAATATTGTTGAAAATACAAAATTAAATATAAGTGGAAGCGTGCTGGGCCCATAACCCAGAGGTTATGTCTTTCCGCATTAACGGGAGTTATCGTACTTTTAGTAGAATGTCGAAGTGGCGATCCCAATCGTTGATGCACTCCTTCCATCTTGTAAAAATATTCCCAGCAATATGCAGAAATTATCTCGCAATGTTAAAAAATTCCACCCTAATATTGTAGTTTAGTCCATATAGTTTTTTTTAAACACTGTTCACTGTCTTCAGAGTTCTAACAAAACTTAAATGCACAAGGATTTAAATCGGCCACATGCCTCAACAACACACACTTTCTCTACTAGCACCCTAATCTTCTTCACTGAGCAATTTGTGCACAAAAAACAATATTGAAACCGCCATCTAGCGGGGATGCATACAAAACAATATAAAAGTGCCATCTAGTTGTGAGGTCATAAATCCTCACATACCATCACAGTTTATTGAAATTCCACATTAAAATCTAAAATCAAAGGCCTGACCGCCATGTAACCGTTCCTTAGTCGGGTCGCGGTACTGTTGTTAGTATTGTTAGAACACAAAGAAGCTGGCGACTAAACTTGCATTGTAGCGAAATCAAATGCATTCCTAACGTTGTTACATAACTGTCAATCAGGCATTCGCGGTAAATATTAATTTATTGTGGAAATAACGTAATAAATTCCCGATGTTACACATATGTAACAAGGGGCATTATAGGGTTAATTTAATTTTAAAATAATAATAATATTATTATAATTATTATTATATTATTATTATTATTATTATTATTATTATTATTATTATTATTATTATTATTATTATTATGGCAATGTCGCAGAAATGAATAATAAACCCAACCTCGAAACCCGCCATTACGAAAAAGTTTTGGCGAACCCCTTGAAATATTTTGCGAACCCCCTGGGGGTTCGCGAACCACAGGTTGGGAAACGATGCCCTAGAATTTGTTCATTTTTATCACTTCCCTAATATTTATTTCTTTTTATCACTACCTTAGCATTTGTTCCTTTGTTTGGCAACATTTCAAACTGCAAATTCTTTACGGTACTATAAAACATGCTTTGCGATCGTTATTTGTTTCTCTCATAGATAGTCAACTGAAAATGGCAGCTCCGATCAAACGTTTTTCTAATCTTTATACATTTTCTTCTGTTTTTATCACCTTCCTATCATTCCTAGTTACTTGTAATTTAATACTAATACGTAATGCAATGTTTTATTTTTATTGTGTACATTTTATATTGAAATATTAGCTTCTGTTTTTGTGTGATTCGTATTTGATTGTAACAGCATTAATATATATTCCTCCATGTTTATTTTTATATTATGAGGTCAGTTTTTATGTAACTACCTCTTTTGATCTTATTATGTACCTAAATCGTATAAGTATGTAATTACTTAAATCCGATTCAGTTGTGTGTTCAACTATGTAAGCAACTTTTAATCCTGGATGAGTGTAAGAGAAGGCCTTACGGCCTTAACTTTGCGGTTAAATAAAGGTATTATTATTATTATTATTATTATTACTATTATTATTATTATTATTATTATTATTATTATTATTATTATTATTATTATTATTATTATTATTATTATTATTATTATTATTAGACTTCGTGGAATTGCCACGAGAATCGTAAGGTTTACAATGCACGCGGTATAGACTGTATGAGAATTGGGCGTGCAAAGGATGGAGTATGCCTCTGATGTAAACACTGAGCAGTATACTGCGATTACAATAAAACCTGTATCCTGTATTGAAGAAATGTAATGAATGATCATTGAAGTAGGAAATGTCTAAACATGTAAATACACAATTATTTTATAGTGAGATATATTAAATCTTAAAATTTAATGTAAGATATTGACATCATCCTTGAATATGTACATTGTAGTGAAG
Organism: Periplaneta americana; assembly: GCF_040183065.1. NCBI lineage: Eukaryota > Metazoa > Arthropoda > Insecta > Blattodea > Blattidae > Periplaneta > Periplaneta americana. The sequence goes on from NC_091120.1 coordinate 130,105,995, forward strand.
AGTTACGTACATTTTGAGCGACTGCAAAGTAACCTTCTCAGATGGTCACTTAAACAGTTTTTAGTTTGGGAAAATGTACGTTCGACATCACACGATGTAATACGTACATATCTGAAGAACGTAAAGTCACTACTTTTTAGTACACCAACTTCATATGTCTTGTCGTGATCTGATGGTACATCATTTATAAATCGAAGTTGTGAATAGGCAGAATTTTTAGCAATAATGTTTCTCAACTTACATTTCACTTTTTCTGAAATTAGTGAATTGTTATTTTGGATAACGGTTTGTGATACTTTATCCACTATATTAAGGGCTTCTGAGAGTTGTAGTTTAGACAATTCTAACAGGGTGATGCTTTTGGACACGATTTTAAAATTAGAATCAATGAACAGAATATCTTCCAATAGCTGTTCAGAAAGCAAAGATTTTACAGCTGCAACAGCGGAACTTTCTGTGCTATTCAATGCATCAGTTACCTCCATTATTTTGCCGTAATGTTCTGCATAATAATTAACAGAATCCAGCCACGTTCCCCAACGGGTCAAGACTGACTGCGGGGGTAAGGTTATTCCAGGGGCAATTATTTGGAACAGCAATACTCTCATTGTAGTATGTTTGATTGAATTCTTGTCTGCACTGAACAAATGTTAAGCTTTGACTATTCCAACCACAGTAATGCAAAAACAAGTGCTTCCATAGGTATACATTAGCTGTAGCTGCTCTATCTATTTGGACCGGTCACATCTCTTAACATGAACTTCTTATACTACGAGACCAGGCGGTCGCTAACCTTCTCTATACTACCGTACATCGGCAACCTGATTGCATGCTGCGTGTGGCAATTCAACGAAGTCTAATTATTACTATTTTCATTCGTTTCTTTGTTTGCCAACATTTCAAACTTCAAATTATTTACGGTACTATAAAACATGCTTTGCCATCGTCATTTGCTTCCCGCATAGTCAACTGAAAATGGCTGCTCCGTTCAAACGTTTTGGTGAAGCTAACATTAGTGAAATAGAATTATTGTAAGTCAATTAATACCTATGTTACTGTATTAGACTACTTTATTTCTTCTAATCTTTATATACTTTCTTTTAATCGTGTAATAGTCAATTAAATCCCAATTGAGTTTTGATTTTCTCTAGATAAATCGAAACCCTTAGTGACATTACTGTTGACTATTACACGTTTACTACGTCACACTACTTTTGACCAATAAAACGGTACGAAAGGACGTCTTTCAACCAATCATGGCTGCTTATCAGACAATTTTATCGCGTCCCTAGCATTTGTTTAATTTTATCGCGTCCCTAGCATTTGTTTATTTTTATCACTGCCCTAGCATTTGTTTCTTTGTTTGCCATCATTTCAAACTGCACTGGTCTGGACGTCAAAAAACAGAAAATTACAAACCACTCCAGTCGATGCACAGCACTTTCAAATATGACTCACATTGGCATCCAAGAACAAGAATTAATAAAGATCACTGGAAATATATGAAGAGCACCATTCGGAAATCCTGAATAAGGTGAGGGATACACCATGTACATCAATGAGTTCACTTCTTTTACGCACACGTCCAATATGACATCAAGTGAACCACCAACCACTAAAACATTCAAATTTGAAAATTGTACTTTCAATAATTGTTTCTTTTAAAATTATTCATGTTTATTTTTTATTTCATCATCGTTAATTAAAACGTTTCTTGTTTATTTCATCATCCCTAATTAAAACTTTTCTAACACTTGTTTATATTATTTAGGTTATGTTTGTTATAGCTTCTGCTATTTATTATTATGGATAGTCACGTATCAGAGATTGTTTAATACTAAGATTTATTGAAAATCATCTGTCAAGTGACATTGATTACTGGGATCCGGATGATTGAAGTGGAATGCAAATGTTTTAATAAAAATGAAACTGAATAAACAAAGCCTTCTTGACTAGTAACCGTCCACAGAGTTCAATGAAGATTCCATAGTTGGCACAACTGATAACAAGAAAACATAATCATAAAACACTACTGCCATCTAGCTTAATATTGAGGTGGTACAATAATACATTTGAAGACAGTTGTATTTTCGTAAGCCAATTAATATTTTATTGTATTAGAGTACTTTATTTTCTTCTTATCTTTATATACTTTCTTCTAATCGTGTAATAGTCAATTAAATCCCACTCGAGTTTTGATTTTCTCTAGATAAATCAAAACCTCTAGTGAGATTACTGTTGATAAAATATTACATGTGGCTAAAAATTTCATTATGTGTTTGTGAGTTACACCACGCATTCGTGTCATAAACATCTCATAAATAATGGTCAGTTAGTTGTACCCGATGAGACTTACTCCGTTCTATCACACTTTAAATTTTATTAAGTAAAAATGAAAGCATATTATTCATTGATGTGTATATTTTACTGTAAATACAATTAACAATATCGTTCTTTTAGGTTCAACACTTAACATACAGCTGCCAGCAACTCGGTACAAGATTTTGAAAGATAGTCACTGAAAAGGCTAAACGTAAAGAAACTTTCTTCTTTCTATTTTGAAATGCATATTTGTATCAGATGGAATGAGTGGTATGCACTGTATAAGAGCAATATGTGACTCCAATCCATCAATTATACGGACCTCTATGATATGTGCTTGTAGACATGTAAATTATCACCATTCTCGTTGCATTGCAGAACACCTATGATGGAATAAGATAACTTAATAACATAATAAATTACAGCACATACTTTGAGTTCTAGCTCGTGAGGAAGTATTCCTTTTTTGTGTTAGGCTATTGAGAAACTCTTCTCCATATGCTAGATGATCTTTCTCCTGTTGTTTCATTCACAATTTTTCTGAAGTTTTTGTAAACATTTACGGTCTTACTAATAAATCGTGCACAATTATTTTTATACGAGACTAGTGTAGAGCTCAGACAGAAAACATTATTAATAAATCATGTATAAGCAGTGTGTAAATATTGATAGGAATTATTGGCAGTAATTATACATACGATTCCCTCCCTTTAAGAATTGTATACACATAAAAAAATGACTGCCTCTCTAAGAACTGTTCGTATCGATTTTCATAATATTATGATGATGGTTGCCTTTTAATCACAGAACAGATCAAAGAGCACAGAATAATATTGCTAGAGCTAGGGTGACCAGATTCACATCGATAAAAAAGAGGACATAAAGCTTCAGGTAGGTACATATGAAAATCAAGGGAACTATAATTATTAAAGGGAACAGAAAATATATATTTAGATTTAGACTCAGGTCTATATTATACTTAAAATTGTCTATATTTATTTTATTACATCATTACATGTGATAAAACTTAATATAAAATGGTTTTACAATTAACTACATATTAAAGCCAAGGGAACTATAATTGTTATCAAAATACATAAAAAGGCCGCAAAAGTGTGAATTTAATATCATTTTGTAAGCAAAGAGATTTATGATCGTTGTCAAAGAATATATTTCGTCGATGCTGCTGCCACCTACAGGCAAATTACTTGAAAAAGGCGTCAAATCAGATAATGTCAAAATATCAGGCATACAAATTACGAAAAGAACATTTCTTGTTTTTTTTTTTTTAAATCCGCCCGGACCCCGGAAAAATGCCTGAAAAGGACTACATGTCCGGATAAAAGAGGACGTCTGGTCACCCTAGCTATAGTTGTACTCCTTGATCAAAACTTACCGTGGTAATGGATCACTTCCAGTTGTACTATCGATACTTAGCGCGGCACACTAGCGCACCCTGGCGGATGCAATAAAGAATCTTAATTATTCTGTTACCTTTCATAACAAAATAATAACGAAAATTTGACGTAGTTCTGTAACAGCTGTATTGTTATACATGATGTATAAAGTTGTTATTAGAATTTGCACACGACTTGTAAATGAGGTGTTTTCTATATAAATTTAAGGCAGTTAAACGTCTGTATAAAACTTTTTATTGATACGATCTTTAGTGTATATATTTGTTGTGTTTAACTCATGTTGTATTGCAGTACTCAACGTTATAAAACGTATTTCCTATGTAATGCTCTTCCACGTTTATTATAGCTTGTTTATTATTCCAGTCTGTTACTTCTAGTTGATCAGCCCTACAGAGTTTCGCTCTTCTTCAAAATTCCAATCATTCTTCTCTTTCTTCAATGTTCTGTCTTCGTTGTCGTAGAGTTTCATTTCGGTCTCGTAGTCTATTTGATCTCTCCTCTAAAGTTGCATTAAAATTTTTCCATGATTTCTCACAGTTCTTTCACACGGTTCAGCTATAGTTCTCTTCTTAAAGATCTTTCACCTTATATTACATTAAAAACGCCCAAACATTTTTAATGTTGAATAGCAACTTGACCAATTCAGGCGGCCTTGACGAAAGTACGCCTTAGCATTATCTATATATAAGCTACTTATAAAATAACTAATTATTATCGCAAACTTCGTACTGAAAATTCTGTCCTATTTGGACATTGTGAGATACATTTTACTATGGGAGTGGGATATTTTTCTCGTATAAAAGTTATTTAATTAGACAGTGAATGAAATTATGTATGTAAATTTTGAGTAGTGTGTAATTTCACCATTCACCTACGGCTCATATTGAGAATCTTTCACATTCGTGTAATAAGGTTCCATTTTACACACAAGTTGCATGAATAGCTATTATTTCTCGACTTATAAAAATCGGCATTTAAGAGTTGAATAGTTAGAAGTGCATACACTAATAGTTTACTTTGACATTTCTTATAAATTTCTTACTTTCTGTAGTTAACCTTTTAAGTTCTTGCTTTAGAGGCCTCTCACACATGCCGAGTTTTCTTATTACAGAGCAGTAATCCTCTTAACAGCAGGGGTCCCCCCTCTGTTGTTTCCATGGTGATTATGAGGATCTCAGTATTTAATAGTAATTTATGTAATTACTGTATAATTTTGGTAATTGCATGTCATTAAAGTACACCTACTCATTAAAGTACAGATGTTCAGCCAATGAAAAGTCAGCTTACAGGTGTTCAGCCAATGACAAGTCAGCTTTGTACCGTTATAAAACCGCAAGTATCGATTATTCTCGGATATGCAATCGAAAGAGAATTAGCGAAAAGTCACGGAGGCTGGAAATCCAATACTGTCGTAGAAGTTATGTTCTGTTACTGTAATAATTAGAGTTAATTGTAAATAATATTGAAATAAATTCAATTTGTCATCTCGTTTTTCAATTCTAAATCAATTTTCAGGTTATACCAGAGTAATGTTCATCTTATTCTGTGCCACGATTAATGAAATTCGGCCTCGGAAAAAATCAATACTTTCGCGTCTGCGCACATCTCACAATTCAGGTCAGTTCTCACATAACCATAATTTTGAATACTTTCAAGTTAGAAATATGGTCGAGCATAAAAAGTCGTATGAAACTTGCCTATAATGGTAATTAAGACGCTGGTATGAAAATTATGAAACTCGCTTGCGCTCGTTTCATAAACAATCATACTTGCGTCTTAATTACTACCATTGTAGGCTCGTTGCATAATGTACTATTACAGTATGTTATTCTGTCATTAAAATATCATGTAAAAATTATTATAAATTTACGGTATATAATGTTATGACATAGTAGAGATATGAATACTGGATATGACGTAATATATTGCATGGTTGCTAAGTAACGGTTTCTGAGAGAATATTATTTTGTTGTTGTTTTGAAGCTTTTTCTTACAGGTATATTGTATAAAATTGTGTTGTGAAGGCGGTGATGACTTCATAGAATAGACTACTAGTTGCTAGGTAATCGTTGCTGGCACCAGTGCCAGAATTAGGCCAATTGTGCACGATTTATAGCGTCATAACAGGGAATTTTAATGCTAGGATTGTGTAATTTATATTATGAAACAAGTTCATAATGTTATACGTTATAGCACGAGTCAATTTTTAGGAAACGAACAAAGCGAGTTTTCTAACTTTTACTACTGCAATAACCGTATAACATTATAGACGTGTTCCATACGTATTTTTACGACAGCATTATAAAACAATATCAATAAAGAAATGACATCAGATTTGTATGATGAACAGTTTGATATCAAGGTATATGAAGAAAGAGGTTGCTATGACAAGAGTGGTGTATTAAATACCGCATTACAGCATGGTAAATTATTTCATGATGTTAACTGTATGGCACAAGTTGTATGGACGAATATTAATAACGATAAAGACTGTTTATATTGCTTAAGTACTGAAAATATATTTGCAACTAACAACTTTTCCGGTTTCTGTCCAACAATCTTCAAGGCAACTCCTTAGATAACGAAGATAGTTTACGAACTTGGTTTATTGATATCTTTAACTCAAATCTAGCAGATTTCTTCAGACGCTGAACTTAAAAAGTATAGCATCGTTTGTAGAGCCTCGTAGATAATGTAGGAGAATATAGAACATCACATTTAAGAAATCGTCAATTGTTATATTATAAAAAACCAAACACTTCACCACATAAAAATTCATCAGTGTTAAAAATGTGTTCAAAATTCAATGAAATATGTAAAATATAGGATCTAGATTTCAGCATTTCTTACATGAAATATAATTATTTTCCTATTATTATAGTGAAGGTAGTTGATTTTAAATAATACTGCTATATATTTGTTACTCTGTAATTTGCCATTTATAGCTACATTTTAGATACTTTGGTTATGATATCTACATTTATCTATTTTTCATTTATTTTTATTTTGTATTTTTCATTTATATCTAGATATCTGTGTCTTTTATTTAGGTAGTATCTGTCTGTTTTTTTTTCCATTTTTCATTTGTATTTACACTTATATCTTTCATGTTTATCTGTTTTATCTCTTTTTTCATATTATCTCCTATTTTATGTTCTGAGAAAATATTTGTACCGTCTATTGTTATTGGGGCTTTGCCTTGTTTCAGACATAAATAAATAAATAAATAAATAAATAAATAAATAAATAAATGAAGAAATGAATGAAGAAATGAATGAATGAATAAAGAAATGAATGAACGAATGAATAAAGAAATGAATGAATGAATGGATGAAGAAATAAATGAATGAATAAATAAATATAAATAGATAAATAAAAATATATTACTGATTAATTTCTGTTTTCTATTTACCTGAAATAAAAACTTTTGTAACAGCGAAAACCTGCGAACTTTTGTAACAAACCAATATTTATCTTATTTCAAACAATATCTCATTAAAATTTTACCAAAATTATTACAATTCATGTACATTGCTCCGGAATAAGTTGACTTGTAGGTACTGAATATATAAAAAAAATCTAATTAATACAGAATTGAGCTGTGCTATGAAAATTAAGGTCTTCATACCAATGTCTCGGATCGTTAAACTATCAGATACATGTCCATATAAATCAATCAACCATATCCATCGTAGTGTACGCCCACTTTGTGACCTAACTGTAGTTTAAGAAAAATCTCTGCACAGACATATAAACAGTCAAACAGACAGATAAACACATATCCTAAACCACTTTTCGGTGTCAGAGATGCTGGAGAAGTATGTTTTACTAAAAATCTCTTGATCGAATTTATGTTGCGTCACAAAATTTCCTCCTTGTCTTTAGTACAGTGATAAAGTAAAATGTGGGTTTTGTATCAAGATTTTTGTCTGTCTCTTCTGTGTTGAGTGTTTCAGTTTAAAAACTCCAACGATTTGTTTTATTCCATGTATGTAAGCTCATTTGGAATATGTGCATATTTAATGGCAGAATTCTTACACCGGAGTGCATTACTGTCAATTTACAAGCGTAGAACTATAATTAAGGACGCGAAATAACTAATGAAATATTTAACAAATGTAAATAACGCATTACAGGCTGGTAAAGCCTTTTCTATATCTAAATTGGACCGTTCCAATCTCATCAATTATTACATGTGGAGTGCCTATTTTACTCCGTTTACGGAACTTAATCCAAAATCCATAGTTCGACGGTTCAAAGGAATACTGTCACAACTACCATTTTTGGCGCTGCTAGTCACGATAGTATTGTTCTGGCCGTAAATTTGGTCATGTAGAAGCGCTTGTCCAATTTTTATTTTAGTGCCTATAAATTCTTATTTTAAGAATAATAGCTTCCTTAGGAATAGAACTCAACCATCATCTATTTGGGAAAATTTTGTGTGTTACATTACAGGGTGGAAGGTAAGGTAGAACATTAATTCTAGGATGTGATAGCTTGAAATATAACGAACAAAGAAGTATAATCCCATTTTGCTCATTTTTGCGAGGTTTTTGAAGAAATAATACTTTTATGCCGACATTTCGATCGCGAATTTTACGAATATTGTTTAACGTACGGTTTAATTTATTATATAACAACGAAGGGAGCGTTTATTATGTTCACTTTGCAGCAGTATTTTAATTAGAAAATTCACAGATTTCGAATTAATCGATTGAAGAAACATTGGAAACATTGATTGTCAGGTCACGTACAGAAGGTCTAAAAATCTGGCATCGCTCTCCGGACGGCAGACAGTTTGCCTAGTACTTGCAACTGATCAGCTGTTGTGATGTTTACATTGCATTAGTGTGCAGTTGGACGTACAGCGATAGAGTTTAGTTTATTTCAAAACTACGAGATGCCAGAGTTCACAAATCGTGAATACTTAGACATGATCCAGGCCGCGGAAGAAAGTCGGAACTGTGAAGAACTACTGGCCAGAGTTCGTCATAATTGGACTAGAAGATGTGAAAGCTGCACGCACGCTGATGGTGGACATTGTGAACAGTACCTGTAAGATGTGAGTGGAATGTGGTTTACAGAGTTTATTACTCTTTATTTCATTATTAACGCCCAGAATTAGTGATTCGTAAAACAACAAACTGACACGTTAATTACATCTTGTTCACAAAGTTACGTCAGTTTTATTTTTTCATTAATTGTAACTGAAACTTCAATCCTAAGTGTTTTCACTAATTTGGACATAATTTCCTGATTTCCACGTTATTTCTTGTTATTGCTGTACGTATTTCTTGCGTACATTAAAATTATTACGCCATTTGGTATTGAATTGTTAGTGTATTGCATTGTAAGTTGATAATTCTGCATTCATTGTTGAACTGCGCCCGGACACGAGGTATTTTGTTCATTCGGGTTATTAATTTACATTTTCTAACATTAAATTACACAAACTAAACAAATAATAGTTACGTCCCTATGCGGAGTTTACATAAGTCATTTTTGTGCGAAGATTTATCCCCAGATTAGCTCGCGAAGTATTGCACCGAAGCTCAGTACATTTGTTTGCTGCCGTCCTCCCCTCACATGCTGCAAGATACACGGTGAAAGGTAGTTGAACTTAACCCACCCCCTTCAAGTCGCTGACCGCATGGGGTGTGGGGTACTACTTACGCTGCGTTGAGACATCTTGCAATTGCCGTCAGCGCTTTAGAATCACTTGTAATTATCTCACTATCCGTAAGTCCTATAATTTTTTTTATTTGATAAAAATAATTCTGAATAATGAGTTCTATGGCTCCTGTCAATTAATGTACTACCTTACCTTCCACACTGTATTTCGACCATTGAAATTTTCACTTCATTATCTGTTCAAAAATAAAATTGTTTTATTATCTGATATTGTTGTTACTTCTTGCATTCCATTATATTCAACCAGTATTCTTGTAGATGTGGTGGTTCGTAACGAAAAAGCCTCTTCAAATTTATCTAGATAAACATGACGTTAGGTCTTCAACCATTCTCAGTTATTTACTGTTACTGAAAAAATAATTTCACCTTCAATGTGTTAATGGTTAGGTACGCTAACACCCTCTATAATGCCCAAAGAATACCTCCAAGAAATACGTTAAAGGGGATGTGGAGTGGTGGAAACTAAGGTTTCACGACAAACGGAAGGATAAGTTTCTGTTAGTACCGCGAAAAAGAGGTAAATTGTAGATCTAGGCCTATTTTGTGTTCCAGCTTTTATATTTCTTACAATTTTGAAATAGCGAAATTACTGGTTCAAGCATGTATGAATCCTGTGAAAGAAGCGGAGTATATTAATGCTGAAATTTTCTTCTTCTTCTTCTTCTTCTTCTTCTTCTGGTTTCATGACTGCTGACGTCGTCCTCCGGAAACCAAATGCCAATCCTCCCTATCTATCCACTGCTCTGGTGTCAAATTCCTGGAAGTCATGGCACTCTGTACTCCTTCTATCCACATCTTTGCTGGACGACCTCTTTTCCTTCTTTCTGTCGGTATTCATTCTATAATTTGTCGTGGTAGTCGTTCCTCTGTCATTCTCTTTACATGTCCATACCATTGTAGTCTTTTCTTCTCTATAACGTCAATAATGTCTGGTTCTTCCTCTACTTTCATAATTTCTTTTATCTGTATATTTTTTACTCTTCTTTTCTTGATTTCCCTGCTGATCTTCTTAAAACATCCAATTCTGTAGCCAAAATTTTATTTTGTTCCCTTGTAGAAATTGTCTATATTTCTGCGCCATATGTAAGAATATTTTGAATTACTGTTTTATAAATTTGCAGTTTCCTGTTTCTTGTTATATGTTTGTTCCACCAAATAGAATTTAGAGCATTAATTGCTTTCTTTGTTTGGGAAATTCTATGTTCAATTTCTCTATTATTTTTACCAAAATGATATATTTTCGTCCCTAAATATATACATCCAGTACTTGGTTCTACAATTTCTCCATTATCTAGTTGCAATGGTTCTATCTCCTCGCCAATACATAAATATTTAATTTTCTTTATATTTATCGTCAATCCCCAATGTTCGTATTCCTCTTTTAATTTTCTTGTCATGTATTATATGTCGCCATGATCTTGTGCAAGTATTACGTCGTCATTTGCATAATTGAGTGAATACACATGATTGTTGTGGATTCGTATTCCCATTTGTTAACATTTTAATTTACAGTTTCTTAGCGTACTTTCTAGATATATTTTAAATAGTATTGGAGATAGACTACATCCTTGTCTTAATCGTTTTGTAACTTGAAAACCTTCTGTTATTTTATTTCCATTTTTTATTTTCGATATCGATCCTTCATATAATATTTTAACCGCCTTTATTAATTTTGGACTAATTGTTGATTCCTGTAGAACTTAACTTAGAAAGCATGATGAAAATATTCAGATTGTCAATTAATATAGATAAACACAATATAATATTTGTTACTCAGTCAAATGATAAATCAATGTAAAATAATGACATATTATATGGTCATTAAGTTTTATATACATGAATTACAACTTGCAAACGTTTTCGCCCATTCAGGCATCTTCAGGCACAATTATACAATATCTCAATATCAAACTGTGTAGCCATTACATTGGTGGTAGATAAACTGTTTAAGATTAATGATGTACAAAACATTTCCATAATTAAAATGTAATATTACAGGTCATAAAATTATGTTAAAAACCACGTAGTGTTGTAACTAAACTTCATAATATTCTGTGGAACTCTTGTTCAGTAGAGTCCAATGAGTGATGAATTATGTCTGAAATATATAAATAAATACGAAATAGAAATAGGAAATTATCAAACGTAAAAGTGTGATCGGATTGGATAAATGAAAGTACTCACGTCGTTTGAACGTGGCAACTGTATAGATCACTATAAACATACTATGTTTCAAGTAGTTATCTGTGATTAAAATAATAAATCAATCAAAATTTTGAAGAATTTGAAAAACTAATTGGAAGACTAAATTGTGGACGTACTTACGTAGACGTGAGACGACCTGCTGCTGTTGGAACTGTAGCTAGTATGAATCCAAAACCTAACAGAATAATTAATTTAACCGATGTAGAATTCACACAAGAAGAAGTTAACGTTTTCAATCTGGGTTACAAATATAATTTTGCTCAACCTAACATAAACCAGACACTAGATAAGTTAGTAATTGAAACAGAAACAATAATACAGAATTGTGCCCACCCAAATAAAGATTTTCTCAGACATCAAACCGCAAAGTTAATAAAAGATTACAAAAAAAATTCAAAACAAAAAAAAAAATTAAAAAAAGCCAAACAAATAAAACGTAAATTAAATAACTTACAGAAAAAAATGCAATGATAATAACTTAGTCCAAGTAAAAGCCGATAAATCCAACGCTGTAGTAATTTTAGATAAAGAACAATATTGCAACAAAACTTTAGAATTTTTTGAGAAAAACCAAATTATAGAAATGAAAAATGATCCTACAGATATTTATCAAAAAGAAATTAGAACCACTTTGAAAACAATGCCAGATATTATCCCACCCAAAGAAATGTTTAAATATATCAACCAAAATCCAAAAATTCAATCTATGAAAACCTTACCCAAGACACATAAATACCCCATAACAATGAAACCAGTAGTAAATTGTATAAATTCTCCAAATTATAAAATATGCAAATTTCTCCAACGTTTTCTAAAATCTGCTTTGAAATTACAGCATTTATACACAACAAAACAAAACAAAATTTAAAGATTACAAAAAACACCAAAATGTTATCACTAGATATAGAAAATCTATCTACTAATATTCCCATAAAAGAAACTCTTGACATAATAGAGAAAAAACTACTTAATAACAATATACAAAAATCCATAATAGATAAAATAATTAAACTATTATACATTGTAACCAAACAGAATTATTTCCAGTTTAATAATAAAATATATACACAACATAAAGGATTAGCTATGAGCAATCCATTATCCGGTTTACTTGCCGAGATATTTATTCAAGATATTGAAGATAAGGAAGTTAATAATATTCTAAAAACACACAATGTTAAATTTTACAATAGATACGTAGATGATACTTTAATAATTTACGAAAGCCAACAAATTAATGAACAAATATTAGAATCTTTCAATAACTTGCATAATAACTCGAAATTCACACAAGAAATTGAAGTCAATAATATGATTCATTTTTTAGACATCGTAATAAAAAAAACATAAAAATAGATTAGAATTTAATATTTACAGAAAATCCGGAACCACCAACCATAGTATTCCCATAAATTCAGAACATCCTACTTCACATAAACTAAGTAACTTCAATTACATGATTAATAGATTAATACAATTTCCACTAAGCAAAAACAATTACAAGAAAGAATATAATAAAATAATACAAATAGCCAACGAAAATGGTTACAGTACTAATTTGATTAAGAAATTAATAAATAAGAACAAAAGGAAAAAAGAATTAAGTAATATATCTACGTTAACAAAACAAAACAATACCAACAAAAAATATTTCAGTTTAACATATAATAAATATATATCTAGCAAATTAGCTAACTTTTTTAAAAAAGAAAATATTTACATAGCACATAAACCAACTAATAAACTCAATAACAATTTAAACAATAGACTTCAAGAAGTTAATAAACTCTACAATAATGGTATTTACAGATTGGAATGTTTTACATGTAAGGAAAAATATATAGGACAAACCAAAAGAAATTTCAAAATTAGATACAATAAGCACATTTCTGATTTCAAACATAACCGTAAGAAATCCACATACGCATCCCATCTAATAGATACTGGACATGAATTAGGCCCAACACATAAAACTTTAAAAATATTAAAATCAGGAATAGATACTAAATTGATAAATTCTGCAGAGGAATATTATATTGCAAAACAGATTCAAATAGAGAACAGCATTCTTAATGAAAATTTTACTCAAATCCGGAATCCCCTGTACAACCTCTAACCCCATCACTACGCAATATCCTTCCGCGTTAGTTGTTTACACGAACACACACTTCCCCCGCGTCATACTAGGTACAGTTCTAACAGCAGCAGGTCGTCTCACGCCTACGTAAGTACGTCCACAATTTAGTCTTCCAATTAGTTTTTCAAATTCTTCAAAATTTTGATTGATTTATTATTTTAATCACAGATAACTACTTGAAACATAGTATGTTTTATAGTGATCTATACAGTTGCCACGTTCAAACGACGTGAGTACTTTCATTTATCCAATCCGATCACACTTTTACGTTTGATAATTTCCTATTTCTATTTCGTATTTATTTATATATTTCAGACATAATTCATCACTCATTGGACTCTACTGAACAAGAGTTCCACAGAATATTATCAAGTTTAATTACAACTCTACGTTGTTTTTAACATAATTTTATGACCTGTAATATTACATTTTAATTATGGAAATGTTTTGTACATCATTAATCTTAAACAGTTTATCTACCACCAATGTAATGGCTACACAGTTTGATATTGAGATATTGTATAATTGTGCCTGAAGATGCCTGAATGGGCGAAAACGTTTGCAATTTGTAATTCATGTATATAAAACTTAATGACCATATAATATGTCATTATTTTACATTGATTTGTCATTTGACTGAGTAACAAATATTATATTGTGTTTATCCATAGCCCTTCACGGGAAATCCAAAGGCTATTTCATTCATTCATTCATCCTGTAGAACTTGCCATAATTTTCTTAATGGTACGCTATCGTATGCTTTTATAAGGTCAATAAATAATAAATGTATATCCCTATTAGTAGCTTTTTTTCTTTTCTATTATTTGACTTATGCAAAAAATGTTATCTGTGCTGACAGTTTTTCATATTTGAAAATTGAATCCTTTTTTTTTTTTTTTTTTTTTTTTAATTTGTTATGTAATATTGGGGAAGGAAAACTGTGCTGTAAATTTTATCATTGCATTTCGGGTGTAGGAGTTTCAAATTTTTCTTCGCTGAGAAGTCCATTAAGTAAAAGTCAGCAAGAGAATTTAAACCTTTTATTGATTACCCTCATTTTCTTTTTTAGAAAATCGTTTTATTAATCAATTCTTTTATTAAGAAAATAGATCAGTTGTTGGAGCAGTAGACTAGCCTTTTTCTTCACAGATAAAATTTGAAAATAATTAATTAGCATTTGAAACTCGATAAGAAGACAACTGGTCGTATAACAAATGCAGCACAGCAATGTATATGAAAATATTTATAATTTAAGTATCTATTAGCCTAGGTATTTTTAATATTACTTCGCATTTTAGTGGCTACTTTCAGTTCCTATTTTGAATGGTTTAGTGTCTTTTTGTCGGGAGATTTTTTAAGTTTTTATATGTCCGAGGTCTAGTAATTACACAATACAGTAATACAAGAAATTTAGTATTTCAAGTGTTATTTCGCACAGTACTGCTGTAGGTTTGGTTATAACGGCGACTGTCTTTACTATTGTAGGACTACCCACCAATGGTAATGATATGGCATAGCAATTCTTTCTCTTTTGATGTTTGCTTTTTCAATTATTTGTAGTATGAAACACATTACTACTGTTCAAGTTAAATTTGACACAATTTTCTTCAGAATTTTTTCCATGAACGAATATACGTACAGTACATCTCACGCAGACAGAATGGGGTGAACAGCGTGGCTTAAAGCGAATTGAAATACGAAGATTTTTTCTGATAGGATGATGTTTGTGACAAGCACACATTGTACACAAACAGTTCCCAGCAATCGTTTTTATATTACATTCGAGGATATAAACCTGTAGACAACAAAGACAAAACGACATTTTAGAAGAAAATCAGTGGCTGTCAAAATACTGTTTCTATGTTCGTGTCTAACATGGAAGAAAAACAATGAAATGTTTGATAATATGAATTTAGTCTAACTTAGGCTTGGGTGTTGTTATTCTACCATTTCCAATGTGAAAATTGCTCACGTTATGAAGGGTGAGTGAATGTATTGGACGAATTGAAAACCTTCGCAATTTTGGCAATAATCATGACAATTTTAGGTCAGAAATCGCATTACCTTCTTTTATGAGAAATGAATCGGCAATCTTTTATTTATATGCAGTGCTCTGCGACGTTTTTAAGCACAAAGATTACGTCGTATTTAAGTGGCTGCGCTCTTGAATTTCAATTGCATGCAAAGTTCTTCTCACATATTTATTTTTCAGTATACTTCCTCATGTTTAAAGTGTAAAGGCTCTCACAAGTTCTGTCCTAAGAATATAACATTTTTTAAATTCATTTTCTATAAACTATGGTTAATAAAACTCACTTCAATTTTTTGACCGAGTAAATACTACTTAATTAAAAAATGAGACATAGTAAGTCGATTCTATAAGATTAAATTTTGAAAGAGAGCGAGGTAGTATATTCCTTTATTCCTAGATTTAAATTTACAATGTTAAATCCTGTGCCTTTATATATGTATCATAGATGATGTAATAAAAATTTCATACATAATATTTAAATTTTGTGGAATGAAGTAGATTTTGAAAATAGAAAAATTTTTTAAATTTCAATATGTTAGTCAAAAACCATTCACATGAGGGTAATAAACTTACATAGGCTTATATTATTACCAGGGAACGGATTTATATGGACTAAAAATATATGAAATATGTAAATATATATGTAGTTATTTTTACCAAAATATGGAATTAAATATGGATTTTTACCAAAATATGGAATTAAATATGGACTTAAAATTATAAAAAAATGACTATGTACGTTAAATATTGGTACATTTTAATCAAACTAAACAAAAAATATAATGGACGTACCTTATCTTCCAATGTAGTTTCAACAAAACACAATTTTTATTGTCTGTTACCATAACAATAGGTTACAAACATTTATTTCAAGTGCTGAAAAGTGAATCTTCTTCTATTGTCTCTGAGGATAGATTTATACTGACTAAAAGAGCGTTCGACGTCACAAGAAGTAACTGGTACATAATTCAATTTCACAATGTCTGCTGGGGATAAGTCCAAGTTAATCTTCACTGTTGATTCACCACTCATCACAGCAACAACCTTTTGTAGTTCTTCATATCCAGGGTTTTTTGAAAGTACAGTGTCCACCTTAGCTCTTACTGCATCTGCAACTTTACCTCTACCACGATTCAGTTGTTCCACAGTACTATTTATAATTTCAAAACTTTCAGATAGTGAAAGGTGCCTATTTTGGAGACTTTTGAGCGTTTTTATGATGCATGAAAATGTATGCTGAATGTGAGCTAAGTCATTCTTCACACTTATGTCACAGGTAACTGTTTTCGCAGTATCAATTGAGACTGCATCTTCAGAGTCCAATGCAAGGAGAACATTGTTAATAGAGTCTATATGTTCGGCATAATATTCAACTGCTTCTAGCCATGTACCCCATCTAGTTAAAATTGGCTTTGGTGGCAATGGAATTTCAGGGTACATTTCTTTCAACACGTTAACTCTACTGGGAGCTTTGAGAAATACTTTTTTCACTGATGAAATCAACAAATCTACTTTAGGGAAATTGTCTCTGACCACTTCTGCCACACGATGAAATGCATGCGCCACACAAGTAAAATGAGTCAATTTAGGATATACAACAGATAATGCTTGTCCAGCTTTGACCATATAAGGGGCAGCATCGCTAATAAAGAATAACACATTATCGTACATAATACCCTTTGGCCACAGGATACCCATAGCTTCGTTGAACAGTTTAACTATAGTTTTGTTATTGCACTTTTCTAGAACATCACAATGTAAAAGAATTCGTTCAGAATATTGTTCACTTAACAAACCGATAACTACATTACCAACAAGTCTACCTTCTTTGTCGGGAGTCTCATCAATGGAAACCCAAATTGAACTATCTTTAATTTCATCTCTTATCTTCTGTATTGTCTCATCGTAGATGGATGGAGCATACGTCTTCCTAAGTGTTGACTCATCCGGGATTGTATGTTGAGTATATTTTTCAAGGAATTCCCTGAAGACCTTATTCTTTAGTTTGTAGAGAGGAATATCAGCAGAGATGAGAGAACGGCACAGGTCGATGTTAAACTCAGATCTTACATTCGATGTTGTTGGTTGTGTTAAAAACAATTGTCTCTGCTTGGAATTTAGTTGTTTGTTGGCCTGATGTTTACTAGTTGTAATGTGTTGTTGCACCAGGAACTTTTGTGTAGATGATACTGCACACTGACACAAATTACAAAATAATATTTTATTGTCAGTTGATAAACCATCTTCTTTAAATTCTGAAATGTAACTTGTTAGTTTTGATTTTAAATTGACTGAATGACGTACTTTTGGCATATTTACCGTCTTTATAGTATGATTTACAAAACTGAACCTATGTGTACTCTGACTGGCATTTAACTGTTGAGCTGCACAACTGAAGTCTGTTAAAAATTTTAAATTAAATTAATACAGTTTTGTAACTTACTTTCCCATTGTTGATAGGACTGCTAATTTTCAAATAACTCTGATGTTAAAGGGATTACTGAACATGTGTTTAAATCTCTATTGTTGAAATGTATTTTTAAAAGTTAATGGAATTTTGTTTTGTTTTATTGTTAAACCTAATATAATATGGACTGTTTTATATGAAATATGGAAAATATATGGAAATTAACGAAAATATGTACTAAACTCTAAAATATGGAAAAATATGGAAAATAAAAGTAGGATTTTTCAACCCTACACATTGTGAAACATAAAGATAATGCAAAATATAAATTATATTAGCTTTATAAGTAAATATGTATTTACATATAAATCCTTTCCCTGATTATTACGTATAGCAGAAGAATGTAGTGTACAAAAGTTATTCAAGTCAGTTTACTTACAAATGGCTTTTAAGGAACCCGCAGGTTCATTGCTGCCCTCACTTAAGCCCGCCATCGGTCACTATCCTGTGCAAGATTAATCCAGTCCCCATCATCATATTACACCTCCCTGAAATCCATTTTAATATTATCCTCCCATCTACGTTTCGGCCTCCCCACAGGTCTTTTTCCTTCCGGCCTCCCAACTAACACTCTATATACAGTTCTGGATTCGTCTAGTTACATTCCAAGTACCAAATCTCATAACTTTATTCCTTTGCTGCGGTCGTATCAGTCCCATTCCGAGGCTTATTGTAAGGTTTCGTAACAAGCTGTCTTTTAGCCCTTCGTCCAATCCCCAAGCTGGAGGACCACCCCTTATTGGCTGTCCACGACTGCTTATTCAATATATTCGCAGCTACCCTCCATATCTGGAGGCCATCTCCTCTACCCGCAACCTGAGGACGCGCCATGCCTTAGTGATAGGGACCCACAATACATGGTATTCAAGTCAGTAGCTTAAAAATTAAAGAAACTTCACCCATCACCCCTCTCCATTTCGCTGCACACATTCGTCAAATGCAGATTCCATGTTTCCCATTACATAATGAAACATACCCATAATAATTTCAAAGACGTCGTTACAAATGAAGGGTTTAAAAAAAAAAACAACCATAGTCCAAAAATATAAATTTTCAGGAGAAATAAAAACACTTTCTGGCAAAGATGTTGTTTATATTTCAAGTATGAAATGCATCATGAAATTTCTTAAGGTGTTGTATAAGCTTGGAAAAACTGAAGTACATTTGAGGCGTTCAGAGCTAAAGTGGATCAAGTCACAAATTTTCATAAATTGAGTTTAATTCATTTTCTGATTATCTGAAGTTTGGTCTTTGCCGAGCAGTGATGGATCAAGTCTTAATTCCAAGCATTCGCCGGTAGATGATACCAGTCTCTTTTGGCTCATATTATTTGTTCACAACGTTCTGAGCCATAGTGGATCAAATCACCAAAGCGTTGCATCAGTTAACATCACAATTGTTTATATTTTATAAATCTAGAATTTGAGAACGGAACAATAAAATTATTGGTAGTGAAATTAGATAATCCACTAGAGCAAGTTAACTTTAAGTCCTATTACCTCAAAACTACGTCTTATGGACTTGATTCACTTTAGATCTGAACGCCTCATTTATAACTTAAATTACCTCATAGTAATACAGGTGTAAATGCAGTTAACTATGGATAATAACAATAGAATGTTTTATTTTCGCTGGCAAATTTAAGGCCATAAGGCTTTCTCCATTGAACCAGCCTTAATGCAATAGTGACACATATATTTAAATTATGAATATTTACAATACACTAAAGATTCTCCAGTAATGTTCTTCAGTTATGTTTTAACGGCTAGAACATGTTTATTTAATTTGAGATAAATCCTGTACGAAAAATTAATAACTTAATTTACGAGGTAATGTGATTAAATTCAGTCTATATGCAATATGTAAAGAATTATAATTAAGTTGAGATAGCTAAATGGTTAAATGATGAGAATTAATTTAATAGTTTTTAGTGGAATTTTGAATTGCGTATTCCAGGAAAACGGGAGACGTTCGAAAAGTGATGCTGGAGAATTTTCAAGAGGAAATAGCCCACCAACAAATGTATGTATTATAGGTTTTGTTGTGTAACATTGATGATTTGGCCATAATTTCATTGAAGGTCAGTAACAGACTGCGTGACAGGAAGACGTGGCAACCGTGCATTCGGTAGAAGCAAGTCGGAAGGAAGAGTAGAGCGAGGAGAAAATGCACAGGCACTAATGCCCCTCTGTGACACATTATTTTATTTATTTATTTATTTATTTATTTATTCATTTTTTATTTGTTTATTTTATTGCTAGTAAGTTTGAAATAAATACAAGTTAATACAATATGAGATAAACTAGCCCACTCCTGAATGAGGGGATTCAAATACAGACAAAAATAAAATTAAAATTGAGAGTGAATACAGATTAAAAATTGTTTAATATGTTTAAATCCAAACTATAAATACAATACATTTTTTTTTATTTTTTTTATTAATTTTGACAGGATTCGTGGTTAAAATTATATTAGAATAAAATTTGTTTTATAATCTCGGACCTTGACTCATGCTATGATAAAAAGCTGCATTGGTTTTACATTTAGGTTCAGGTAAACGCAGAGAATTCATATTTTTATTTCTATATTTATGTAAGATACCTTTCAAAGTTATTCAGAATTTTGTGAAAATAGCAAATAAATTTGTTTCATGTCGAAAACTTTGAAATGTTTAAACAATTCAGTTGAGTAATCTTCTGTTTTTAAACAAATTTTTAATAC